>NC_090732.1:160273073-160275573 GCF_036898095.1 Palaemon carinicauda | reverse complement strand
TCATAGAATTCTAACTGTAAGAATTATTGCGTTTACATTGCATAGAATTCTAACTGTCACAAATATTGCGTTTACATTTCATAGAATTCTAACTGTAAGAATTATTGCGTTTACATTGCATAGAATTCTAACTGTCACAAATATTGCGTTTACATTTCATAGAATTCTAACTGTAAGAATTATTGCGTTTACATTTCATAGAATTCTAACTGTCACAAATATTGCGTTTACATTTCATAGAATTCTAACTGTAAGAATTATTGCGTTTACATTTCATAGAATTCTAACTGTAAGAATTATTGTGTTTACATTTCATAGAATTCTAACTGTCACAAATATTGCATTTACATTTCATAGAATTCTAACTGTAAGAATTATTGCGTTTACATTTCATAGAATTCTAACTGTAAGAATTATTGTGTTTACATTTCATAGAATTCTAACTAAGAATTATTGTGTTTACATTTCATAGAATTCTAACTGTAAGAATTATTGTGTTTACATTGCATAGAATTCTAACTGTCAGAATTATTGCGTTTACATTTCATAGAATTCTAACTGTAAGAATTATTGCGTTTACATTTCATAGAATTCTAACTGTAAGAATTATTGTGTTTACATTTCATAGAATTCTAACTGTAAGAATTATTGTGTTTACATTTCATAGAATTCTAACTGTAAGAATTATTGTGTTTACATTTCATAGAATTCTAACTAAGAATTATTGTGTTTACATTTCATAGAATTCTAACTGTAAGAATTATTGTGTTTACATTTCATAGAATTCTAACTGTCAGAATTATTGCGTTTACATTTCATAGAATTCTAACTGTAAGAATTATTGAGTTTACATTTCATAAACTTTTAAATGCAAGAATTATTGCATTTACATTTCATAGCATTCTAAATGTAAGAATGATTACGTTTACATTTCATGGACTTTTCAATGCAAGAATTATTGCGTTTACATTTCATAGAATTCTAACTGTAAGAATTATTGTGTTTACATTTCATAGAATTCTAACTGTAAGAATTATTGTGTTTACATTTCATAGAATTCTAACTGTAAGAATTATTGTGTTTACATTGCATAGAATTCTAACTGTCAGAATTATTGCGTTTACATTTCATAGAATTCTAACTGTAAGAATTATTGAGTTTACATTTCATAAACTTTTAAATGCAAGAATTATTGCATTTACATTTCATAGCATTCTAAATGTAAGAATGATTACGTTTACATTTCATGGACTTTTCAATGCAAGAATTATTGCGTTTACATTACATAGGGTTTTAAATATAAAAATTATTGCGTTTACATTTCATAAACTTTTAAATGCAAGAATTATTATTATTATTATTATTATTAAATGCTAAGCTACAACCCTAGTTGGAAAAGGAGGATGCTATAAGCCCAGGGGCCCCAACAGGGAAAATAGCCCAGTGAGGAAAGGAAATAAGGAAATAAGGAGATAAGGAAAAATAGAACATTTTAGGAATAGTAACAATATTAAAATAAATATTTCCTATTTAAAATATAAAAACTTTAACAGAACAAGAGGAAGAGAAACTAGATAGAAAAGTGTGCCCAAGTGTACCCTCAAGCAAGAGAACTCTAACCCAAGGCAGTGTAAGACCATGGTACAGAGGCTATGGCACTACCCAGGAATAGAGAACAATGGTTTGATTTTGGAGTGTCCTTCTCCTAGAAGAGCTGCTTACCATAGCTAAAGAGTCTCTTCTACCCTTACCAAGAGGAAAGTAGCCACTGAACAATTATAGTGCAGTAGTTAACCCCTTGGGTGAAGAAGAATTGTCTAGTAATCACAGTGTTGTCAGGTGTATGAGGACAGAGGAGAATCTGTAAAGGATAGGCCACACTATTCGGTGTCTGTGTAGGCAAAGGGAAAGAACCGTAACCAGAGAGAAGGGTCCTATGTAGTACTGTCTGGCCAGTCAAAGGACCCCATAACTCTCTAGCGGTAGTATTGCATTTACATTTCATAGCATTCTAAATGTAAGAATGATTACGTTTACATTTCATAAACTTTTAAATGCAAGAATTGTTGCATTTACATTTCATAGCATTCTAAATGTAAGAATGATTATGTTTACATTTCATAAACTTTTAAATGCAAGAATTGTTGCATTTACATTTCATAGCATTCTAAATGTAAGAATGATTACGTTTACATTTCATAAACTTTTAAATGCAAGAATTGTTGCATTTACATTTCATAGCATTCTAAATGTAAGAATGATTATGTTTACATTTCATGGACTTTTCAATGCAAGAATTATTGCGTTTACATTACATAGGGCTTTAAATATAAAAATCATAGCGTTTACATTTCATACTTTTAAATGCAAGAATTATTGCATTTACATTTCATAGAATTCTATACGTAAGAATTATTACGTTTACATTTCATAGACTTTTCAATGTAAGAACCAATGCGTTTACATTTCATACAATTCTAAATGTAAGAATTATTGTGTT
>NC_090732.1:160263073-160265573 GCF_036898095.1 Palaemon carinicauda | reverse complement strand
TACGAAAATAACCTCTTAAATTCCAACAATTGTCAATTACAGAGAGCGTGTTTAATTTTATACGCAATGGAATTACATACTTTACAATTCTACAAAGAATCACTTCAGTCATTTAAAACGAATTTCATATTTTTTTTTTTTTTTGCTTTGTTCTGTATATAGTCTAGAAATTTATTTTTAAGTTCTATCACTAACGTAGGACTAGTTGACTGTGGTCGGCCCACTCGTAGATTCAAATACTGTAGTAAAAATATGTAAATTTCTTCCCTAACTAATGCAATATATCAATCACTGTTTTGTGTGTCCCCCTCCCATTTCATGAAAAAAAAAAAAATACATTTCTCCGATAGATTACAGAGTTTTTAAAACCTTTGGTATACACTACGAGAACTACATCCTAAACTCCTAAAGATTTTGAGCATGATCCCCTTAACTATACCAATTACATACACTAAACTTCCAACGAAGAATGTTTTCTAGAACTTGAGCAATTGTCATTTAACCGACAATATTCATAATATTAGTTCTGTCTTGCTATGGCAGCAAATTACAAACCCACCAATATTTATTTGTCTGTTTGAGGTATTATAAGAAACAACTACATTAACTGATACCTTGAACTTTGTTGCGTTGAAGGACCATATTTGCTAATGAAGAAATCTAGATTTGGGATGACATTCTAATTGGGGGACCGACTCTCGGTTTAAAATCCGTTTATTAGGGGGGGGGGGAGTCCCCAGCTCAGTTTCCGTAACTAATGTACGATTTCTGATAAACAATGGCATTTTGTTAAGTTTCAAACCAATAATAAATCCTAAGTGTTTAAAAGTTTAAGCAGATGTGTTGAGAATGGGAGTATTGACATAAAGGCTCCTCTATATAGTCACTGACCCTTATATTTCGAGTGGTCGATTCCCAATGTTGGGCTTTGTGATTTAAGTAACCGGGTTTATATATTTCATAAGAAACGGGTTAGTAATGTCCTGTAAATAATTGAGAGACCTATTTAGTTCTGAAGGGCGAGAAATGACTGCCGGTAAATGGTAGGTGTGCCTACAATTTATTACTAAATGAGACTTGTTTGCTTTCTGATCAGCTTCAATGAACAGGTCATAAATGCTAGAAGAAAATGGAAAGGATAAAATATGATAAAAAAAAGTTTGTAATAACGTGAAAAACTAAGCAAAATATTGATCAAAGAATAGCTTGGTGCTGAATTATTTTCTTTCATTATATGTAGTTACTTGGAAATTGCCAGTTCTGAACGAGTTTTAGATATTCTCCATTATTTTTCAATGAAAGTCTTATACCAAATTTCTTGACAAAAATTATTTCTTGACTTATTATTAGCCAAATCTGATTCATCTCTCTGCATATTATCAGGATATAATTCATAACAATAATAAAACTTTAATCATTTCAATAGTAAGAGTAAATTAACCGATTTGCTTAGGTTTGTCGTCTTTAAAGTTTATTAACTATCATAGAATAAGTGTGAATCAAATATTACAATATTTTGATATATCAGAGGGGCTATAATGAAATATGGGTAGGGAATCCCCTTAGGCTTTCCTCATAACCGGTACTCTGCTATGTTCTGCTGTACCATACTGTAGGTATAACCAGATCTCATACATTTACTATAGAGATGTTTTGAGAACGACAAGCTGATATTATCCAAGAATGTTTTTACTGATATCATGAAATTATGAATGTTTATTTCATATCAGATTTGATTATATTTGTCTTACAAAATACTACAACGTCTTTAAACTTATGTGAAATTACATTTTGACGCCATATCATTATTATTATTACTTGCCAAGCAACAACCCTGGTTGGAAAAGCAGGATGCTAAAAGCCCATGGGCTCCAACAGGGAAAATAGCCCAGTAAGGAAAGGAAATAAGGAAATAAACCACAAGCGAAGTTTAAGAACAATAACAACACCAAAACCAATTTTTCATATACTCCAAAATAACAAGAGGAAGAGAAATAGATAGAATAGTGTGCCCAAGTGCACCCTCAAGCAAGAGAACTCAAAGCCAAGACAGTGGAAGACCATGGTACAGAGGATATGACACTATATCAAAAATATTTCCGAAACAAATGGAGAAGTGGTTTATCGATTTAGGGGAGACTTACTGGCTACATGTCTTGGAAAAATATAACTAGTTATGTTGAAAGATCGTGTCAGTCTGTTTGAAAAAAAAAATTAACAGACTTAATTGTTGATATCTATTGGAATAATTGGTCAATGATAGAAAAAAACCCAAACACCACATTCAAATCTATCTCTCTCTCTCTCTCTCTCTCTCTCTCTCTCTCTCTCTCTCTCTCTCTCTCTCTCCTCTCTCTCTCTCTCTCTCGTCTCTCTCTCTCTCTCTCTCTCTCTCTCTCTGTATATATATATATATATAATATATATATATATATATATATATATATATATATATATATATATATATATATACTGTATATATATATATATATATATATAC
>NC_090732.1:160255573-160258073 GCF_036898095.1 Palaemon carinicauda | reverse complement strand
ACCAAGAAACACACCAAACAGAAAACCTAAACTGAGAGTATCGTTGCAATTTTAGCAATGTTCTTCATCTGGATATATTAAGTCGTCAAAAGCTCTATAAATCAATAAGAAGTCTCCTTTTACTCCTGAGTGGTAACATATCATCCTATGCATTTAATGGTAGGATTGTGGTGACCTGTTAAAAAGATCCTGCCTGGCGTTCTGCTGGACGGGAGATCGAGTACCACTCAAAATCTATAGTTTCTTGTAGTGTCTGCAACCTCACCATCCTTGTGAGCTAAGGATGGAGGGTTTGGGGGAGCATATAGGTCTACCTGTGGAGTCATCCTCGGCCATTGCCTGGCCCTCCTGGTTCTAGCTTGGGGGGATAGGTGGCTTGGGAGCTGATCATATGTATATATTTATAGTCTGCAGGGCACTTCCCACCTAGCAAGAGCATTGTCAATGTCCCTCGCCTTTGCGATTCATGAGCGGACTTTAAAACCATTAAACTACCATGTGTTCAGTGTCAGTAAATTTCCCTAGCTACTTCACAGCAGGAGGATTTTTGGGTAATATTGTTGGTTAAATAAGTACAATAGCTCAAGGTAGTCAATTCAACTGCATTATTACATGACGGGAGATGAGATATCAAGAAACATTTAAATACATTCTACATAACAGCTAAAAAAACATCACCAAGGATCCTATGATGAATGCAAGTTAAACCTAATAATTATTGCTTAGCATGATCCTTCAGATAAGAAGGATTCATTACTAAATCCTTAAAACTGCTGAATTGGTAAAAAAAAGAAGAAAACAGAAAAAAACCTGCTGATTCTCTTTCAAGATAATTTAGTTTTTTTTATCTAATTTGTAATTATGAAATCAGGATTGCCATCAGACCAGTCTCCAAGAATATGTCACCCATAATGAGGCGCTCTCAAGATTCATTAATATAATCTGATCTTCAAACGAAATCTCATGCTCTTACCTCCTTTTCTTCTTATGCTCTTCCCGCTGTCTATTTATTAATTTTAATTCTTTTTTAAATTTAATTATTATAAAACTTACAAACACACGTATATATATACATATATACATACATACATACATATATATATGTATATATATATATATATATATATATATATATATATATATATATATGTCTGTGTTCAACAATACACCATTTGCAATAAAGTTACGTCGCTCCAGAAAAAAGACAATAGCAGTAACTATCACACTTATTCTTTATTTCCTGAATTATTTATGAACGCACCAAGCATGCACTCTTGTACCTTTTTATCCAAGGAATCATTATCAAATTGATTCTTTTCCCTTTTATTATGAAATACACATTTACAATCTTACAATTTATAACATATATACATCATTGTATATTTATAGGAATAACTTTTTTTTTTATATACTGTATTTACAATTGCAACTCACATTATCCATTTCAATATGTATTGAAATAAAAAATATATCTAGTCGTGAATACTTTTTAATTAGAAAGTTTTAAAAAAGAACTTCGATCACATGACCAGATGCTAGAGGGGGGTGGGGGGTGGGGGGTGGGGGGTGGGAGGGTGGGGGGGGGGGGGTTATTCGACGTTAATGCACAAATGGGGTGAAAACCCAAAGTTGTACCAAAAATAAATATTTCTGGCTGAAGAAAGGAAGCAGGAATACAAGGAAAGGCTAAGAAGTGGGTGCAGCTAGAGGATGAAGGGACGCTACAAAGACCCTTCTATTTATCCTACACTTTCTAGGCTTTTCAGTCTTCCTACTTTCATGAGTTATATTATCTTTACTAAACAACTGTCCTCAAAATATTCAAATCTTTCACCTACGTCAAACTATTTACCACATGTATGAACTTCCACATACTGCACGTCACCATATCAGTTACTACACAGATACAGCACATTTTATATAATACAAACACACATATACATATGTGTTTATATATCATATACATATGCAGTGTATATATATATAATATATATATATATATAATATATATATATATATATATATATATATATATATATATATATATATATATATACATATATATATATATATAAATGTGAGGTCCTTGGGGTCGACCTTGAATGGTCTCAATCCTTTGCTTTGGGTACCATGTCCCGTTCACACACTCTCTCTCTCTCTCTCTCTCTCTCTCTCTCCTCTCTCTCTCTCTCTCTCTCTCTCTCTCATCTCTCTCTCCAGTGACATAACATCTAGTGATGTTGTATTCCTTCTTCTCGAAGGAACTTGCCTTTGAGGCGGAAGTCTAGATCATGCTGTTAGTTTTTGGACACAACCCTTTTGTTATGCTATTTACACCAAATGCGACCAAACACCCCAGGACCACATTTTATTTATAATTTGCGATGGACTTCTCATCCTAAGTCAAGTTTCAAAGAAATAGAATAAAAATGCAATTGTGTTGCATCATTTAATACCTACGAACATCAGTTCAACCCATTAACCTTTGGTTACATTTGTT
>NC_090732.1:160239359-160241859 GCF_036898095.1 Palaemon carinicauda | reverse complement strand
TTCTTAACAGTGTACTGTTCAAGCTGATTAAACTTCTACATTAGAATTTATACTTTCACTGTTTCCAGAACAAAATTCTCTTATGGTGAGTGTCTATTTGAAGAACTAGTGCAATATGGTTCCATTTACCTCCAACATCCTTTCTCTTGTGGCAGTGCCACTTATTGAAGTACACAATTACATGGAAGCTGGGCTTGCTGAAAAGCCTTACTGATTTTAATTTTGAAAGCAGCTTCACTCCCACTGCATGGCAGAAATTCTATTTAAAGGTAATGAAAGCTAATTAATTTCGATATGGCATGTATTTAACAAATAGAATTGCGCATGGTGATTAGTTCGGTAGAAGAAAAGTATAAATCCATGCAACTAATTACTCTTTGGAAATAAATAGGTCTTTACAACTTCAATAAATGATATTACAGGAACACAAGGGGAGGTTTGGAAATATAGAGTTTCAAAGCTGAAAATGTGCAAAAATAACTTTTTCTAATAATCTTCGATCGAGTACTTTAAAGGTAAGAAGGCGAACTTATCTACTCAATTGGGAAATTTTGGAAACAGGGAGGCTGGACATTGGAATATTGGGAACATTAAAACCTATGAGAGAGAGAGAGAGAGAGAGAGAGAGAGAGAGAGAGAGAGAGAGAGAGAGAGAGAGAGAGAGAGAGAGAGAGAGAGAGAGAGAGAGAGTAGGTCAACCACCATAAGCAGACTTGTATAAACCATCCCAAGGTGATGAAAGGAATTTATGGGCTCAGATACTTTTACATGTTACGGTCACAGTACAAAAGGGAAAACTGGGATCTAATCATGACATAGCTTATTCACAAGTAATTTAAACACATCGTTGATCTATGAATAAGTATACTTAGGACGTGAGGTTGAATGGAAGAAGTCAGATCAAACTAAAAGTTGACGACTTATTAGCTGTAAACAGTTTCTCTCTCTCTCTCTCTCTCTCTCTCTCTCTCTCTCTCTCTCTCTCTCTCTCTCTCTCTCTCTCTCTCTCTCTCTCTCTCTTTCAATATCTTTTCCTCAAAAGTGACCAACTAACTTCACTGTCCTCCTTCAAAATACTCTTTAATTTAGTATAGGCTTGTAGTTATATCCAATTTCCAATGAAGAAAGATTAATTTTAATCTCATGAAAAATTACACCTTACATGGTCTCATGAGAGAGAGAGAGAGAGAGAGAGAGAGAGAGAGAGAGAGAGAGAGAGAGAGAGAGAGAGAGAGAGGGGGGGGGGTATAATAGCCAGGTAACTAAAGCCAGTCATCCAGTGAATTATCCTTAATTAAAAATGACAAAGAGAAAACGATAAAACCCTTACAAAGACACCTTCGTGGAGAAATTCAGTAGAGCTGTCTGGCTACAAGCTATATGTTATAAAGCTCTATTTGAAGTTACCAAGGTTGACCACGAAAATCAATGTTTCACATGCTTTTATGGATCACTGGATATAAGATACACAAGTCACGCGTATTCCCTTGATCTATCAGGTAAGAAACAGATATGAAGATCACTTGTACCTTGCTGAAACGTTAGTGGCACACGTGATGAACACTGCTAGCATGCAAGAGGCGTGATTTCTCTTGTCGGTAATGTTGTTTTGAAGTTTTATTTCGTTATTACAGAAATAGCAATAGTTTGATTTTCAAAGAAAACTCATCTAACATGAAACTAATAAATAACATACCCATAGATAAATGCCATTATAATCAAATGAAAATATGTTAGTACAAAATTCCTGATTGGTAGACATATTAGAATAATAATACAACTTTATCATAAAAAGGAATTTAATTACATGAATCATACGTAACACGCAAGCCTTGCTAAACATCTAATCTTCGTTGCATGATGGACACAAACCACATTAAAATGACTAAAAGGAAAACTAATGATTGAATAGGAAAATTTAGGCCTTTATTCCATCACGAATCTCCTACTGCCTGAGGCGTAGTATGACATTTAAGACCAAAGGAATTCCGGAAAAAAAGGAATTAACCTTGCCATTCCCGTGGCAAAGTTTTAGAATTGGAAATGATATGAGTGATCTCAATTAATACAATTTTATAAAACAATAATTTGGAAGAATAAACAATTAAAATTTACTAGTTTTGAAAATGATCATATTGCCAGGCAAATCATAAATCGATAGCTACGGAGGCGGTGGGAAGCCGTTTGAACTCGACAAGTTTCGAATTTGATATATATCTAAAATTTTCTAATATAAAATTTTTTTAATTCAATCTATCTTCAATTTAGAATTTGGCATATATCTAAAATTTTCTCGAATGAAATGGGTCAATTCAATCTTTATTTATTTACGAAGTTGATATATATCTAAAAATTTCTGACATAAAAAGGGTTAACTCAGTTTATCTATATTCACGAATTTGACATGGTTCTAGAATTTTATCATGTAAAAATTATCAATTCTATCTTTCTCTAGTTACGAATCTGACCCTATTTTTCTGATATAAAAAGCTTAAATTTA
>NC_090732.1:160231859-160234359 GCF_036898095.1 Palaemon carinicauda | reverse complement strand
ACTAAAATATCAAGTTGATTATGCTTTAGAATTAGAATAAAATGACCTACGTATTCCACGATGTTCATTTTTGAACAAGGGAATAACTACCAAGTGAATAAGAGTAAGAAACCGAATGAGTGAGCAACGAATAAAGTGAGCGAGGAAGAGGAGTAAGTGGGGCGTCTGAGTTAGGCGAGAAGTGGGCAAGAGGGGAAGTTAGTTTGAAAGCGAGTGAGGGAGTGAGTGAGTGAGTGAGTGTGTTGTGTGCATCCCTGAAGAGTTGTGGGCTGCGGCATCCAGAGCTGGCATAAAGATGGTGTCTTTGTGATTTGTATACTGAAGTAGGCTGGTGTACTTACATAAGCCTTTCACTCGCTTTCTTTATTACTTTTACGTTTGTTTTTCAAGATTGGCTTTCTCTTTTAAAAGTAAATCAGGATAGAGATAACAATATAACTGGTCGTTTGATAATAGTGTCTCAGCCATTTTGGATATTCTTATACTGTCCCTTTATATTAGGACATCTTTTTTGTTTCTAACAGATGACAATTTAATGGAAAAGCAAATATAACGAAAAAAAAAAACCAGCAAATACTAGTTAAATAAAAGCTATATAACGAAAAAAACAGCAAATACTAGTTAAATAAAAGCTATATAATGAAAGAAAGAAAAAACAAATACTAGTTAAATAAAAGCTATATAAAGAAAAAAACAGCAAATACTAGTTAAATAAAAGCTATATAACGAAAAAAACAGCGAATACTAGTTAAATAAGAGCTACATAACGAAAAAAACAGCAAATACTAGTTAAATTAAAAGCTATATAATGAAAAAAACGCAAATGCTAGTTAAATAAATGCTGATATAATGAAAAAAAAAACATTAAACACTAGTTAAGTAAAAGCTGATATAATGAAAAAAAAAAACGCATATTCTAGTTAATCAAAAGCTGATACAATGAAAAAAGCAGCAAATACTGGTTAAGTAAAAGCTGATATAATGAAAAAAACCAGCAAATTCTAGTTAAGCAAAAGCTGATATGGAAAAAAAAGCAGAAAATACTAGGTAATCTAAAGCTGATATAATGGAAAAGCAGAAAATATTAGTTAATAAAAGCTGATATAATGGAAAAAGCAGAATATATTAGTTCAGTAAAAGCTGATATAATAATAAAAAAAAAAAACGCAAATTCTAGTTAAGCAAAAGTTGATATAATGATAAAAAAAAAACAGCAAATACTAGTTATGCAAAAGCTGATATAATGAAAAAGCAGAAAATACTAGTGTAAAAAAGCTGATATAATGAAAAAAGCAGCAAATACTAGTTAAATAAAAGCTGATATAATAAAAAAAAAAACGCAAATTCTAGTTAAACAAGAGCTGATATAATGAAAAAAAATCAGCAAATACTAGCGAAGCAAAAGCCAATATAATGAAAAATCAGCAAATATTAGTTGAGTGAAAGCTGGAATAGCTCTGTCCTAAACACTGAAGGCCGATATCGTTATTCGAAAAAAAAGGAATGTTTCAGCCTGCACTATCTCTGTCTATTCCCTACAGGGCGATTCCTCAACAACCTTGCGCATGACAAGAAACCCAGAATATCTAACAAACAAATGCCACAAAAGCCCCAAAATCTTCAGTGGCAATCTTAAACCACACCGCTCCGAAAATATATTCGAAAATATAACAGGTCGTTCGACTGGGCTCTATTGGAACGGAACGGGAACCACTTTGGAATGGACTTGGAAAAATGAAACTTATTTATCAATGGTTAACCCCCCCCTCTCTCTCTCTCTCTCTCTCTCTCTCTCTCTCTCTCTCTCTCTCCTCTCTCTCCTCTCTCTCTCTCTCTCTCTCTCTCTCTCTCATTCCTAAAGCTACCAGGTGGTGCATACTAAAAACAGCGGATACGGGAACGGGGAGAAAATTTATTAGACTGCAAGTTAGGAATTCGAATTGGCTTCCCCGTTCATTTCTTCTGCTTCGGCCTTTCTTTTCATTTATACACATTCCTCATCATTTCAGTAATTGAACAGATCACATAGACTGAGACTTATCTTTAGCTGGATTCAACCTTCGTTATATATTCGTCTTACTTTCTATTTGCACTTTGTCCGTTAGCTTATTTTGCTCATTTGATAGAGCTTTGAGTCTTCGTGTAATTTTTTCCTCTCTTCATTTTGCATTACCGTTATCGCAATTAAATCACGTTTGTCATTATCATTATACATGAACTGCATACTACGCAAGGATATATATAAGTATATGTGTGTATATAATCGCAATCACACAAGCATTTGATAATTACCTGTGGAAAAAAAAAAATCTTCACAAATCAATTATGAAAGAAATAAACAAACAGATATACTTTGAAAGGAGACGACCATATATAATAATTACTTGATAAAGATATTTAGTAGAACGTTTAAAAGGCATAAAATAAGAAACATCGTCATCTGTGCAAGAGGTGAAAGGTCACGTGACCTTGGACCCTTTTCACTTTATGACAGGGGAAA
>NC_090732.1:160224862-160231359 GCF_036898095.1 Palaemon carinicauda | reverse complement strand
AGTCGTGGAATCTTAAACCACACCAGCTCCGAAAATATATTCGAAAATATAACAGGTCGTTCGACTGGGCGCTATTGGAACAGGAACCACTTTGGAATGGACTTGGAAAAATGAAACTTATTTATCAATGGTTAACCCTCTCTCTCTCTCTCTCTCTCTCTCTCTCTCTCTCTCTCTCTCATTCCTAAAGCTACCAGGTGGTGCATACTAAAAACAGCGGATACGGGAACGGGGAGAAAATTTATTAGGCTGCAAGTTAGGAATTCGAATTGGCTTCTCCGTTCATTTCTTCTGCTTCAGCCTTTCTTTTATTTGTACACATTCCTCATCGTTTCAGTAATTGAACAGATCACATAGACTGAGACTTATCTTTAGCTGGAATCAACCTTAGTCCTATATTTGTCTTACTTTCTATTTGCACATTGTCCGTTAGCTTATTTTGCTCATCTCCATGCCAAATCCCTCTCATTTGATAGAGCCTTGAGTCTTCGTCTATTTTTTTCATCTCTTCATTTTGCATTACCGTTATCGCTATTAAATCACGTTTGTCATTACCATTATACATGAACTGCATACTACGCAAGGATATATATAAGTATTTGTGTGTATATAATCGCAATCACACAAGCATTTGATAATTACCTGTGCAAAAAAAAAAAATGACAAATAAATTATGAAAGAAATAACAAACAAACAGATATACTTTCAAAGAAGACCATCATACATAATAATTACTTGATAAAGATATTTAGTAGAACGTTTAAGGGCAAAAAATAAAGAAACAGCATCATCAGTGCAAGAGGTGAAAGGTCACAACACCTTGGACCCTTTTCACTTTATGTCAGAAGAAAACACGGAAAGGGAAGGGAAGAAAAATAATCACAGTAAGAAATAGCAAGTACAAACGACATTTTTTATAGACAAAGCCATCAAATCAAATAAGTCAAATAAATTCAAAGGAATATGAGTGGCAAATAAAATACATATAGAAACTCTTGATAAGTAAAAAAAAAAGTTTGTGAGGGGGATCATAAGACAATATACTTTCCAGGTATATTTTAAATATGGTTTTCATGGAATTTTTTGCGGAAATATATATAAATCTTGTTCACCTAGATCATATAGCATAAATAGGTCTCACCTTTGAGAAAAGGAATTTAGAAGAATAGGAGTAAATATTTTCAGTAAATAATTATGGTCAGACTTTTTCTATAAATAAGTCCATATAAGTGATTTCACGATGAGCTTTTTTGCCAAATTGTTCAAAAAATGACAAAGGACAAATAATCTCAATCTTGAATATGCTTAAGGTAATTTGTTTTAAAGGGATTTTCAAGAACATTGAAAACTTTAGGGCCTTCACATTCACAGGTATTAAGCACAAATGTCAAAGAAATTTAAACCCAAATGCTTGCAGGTTTATAATACGAAAATGGTTTTCTATGAAATTATATATACATATATATTTTTTTAAATATGTTTAAAATTCTTTGAAATACTAAAGTGGGAAACTCTGAAGCGGAAGGTAGACAGAGTAATTATGAATTTGTGCAAATGCATTGGGGACATCACAAAAAATGTATAACAGAGCAAAATTGTATTTCGTTAAAATGTAGTTTCGTAAAAACTAATGAAAAGTTTCTTCGAGGATTTAATGGGTCTTGGTTTGGGAGTAGTTATTAGCCTTAAGATTTAATTCAATATTATGACTTTCACAGATCTTATAAAAATATAGATACATTCATCCATAAATACACGAGTTAATTCAAATTTTGGTACCATGCATACAGTATATATATATATATATATATATATATATATATATATATATATATATATATATATATATATATATATATATATATATACATACACACAAACATACATACACAAATATATATATATATATATATGCATATATATACATATATATACATTACGTATATACATACATACACACGCACACACACACACATATATATATATATATATATATATATATATATATATATATATATATATATATACTATATATATAGCCAGTCACTTGCTCTTTATCAGATAAGGCAGCGGATAGATAGATAGATAGATATGTCATAACCTTTTTCTCTTAAGCAGAGATTTTATCAACCCAGTTCAAATGTATTCAAGAGACAATATATTTCTACTCCATTTGTGTTTAGAGGATTTATATGCCAAAAGCATCAGAATTAACATGGTTGTTGACCATACTCAACTTTTCTGGTCGAACAATCACAAGATAATGCGAGCATACATATATACTGCGTGTATGTATGTATGTATGTGTATATGTATATATATATATATGTGTGTGTGTGTGTGTGTGTTCATTCATATATACATATATATATATACATTAATAAATACATATAATTATAAATACACACACACACACACATATATATATATATATATATATATATATATATATATATATATATACACATAGTTTGTGTGTGTGCGTATTTGTTTGAGTACATTATAATCAACATATAGCTAAATTTATATATATATATATATATATATATGGTTACACTATTTTACTAATCAGAAGTTTCCATCAGCAGGCGGCATCTTCAATGAAATAAATTAGAAACATTCAACACAGTTTAATATTTTGGAGCCAAGATTCGAAGAGGGAACTTTTAAGAGGAAAACCTTCAGAAGATAAGCGGATTCACATACTTACACAGAAGGCTCATTAGTCTTAGGTTGATTCGTAAACAATGTTCCACATTCCCTCTTTGTATTATAACATACATCTCTCTCTCTCTCTCTCTCTCTCTCTCTCTCTCTCTCTCTCTCTCTCTCTCTCTCTCTCTCTCTCTCTCTCTCTGTATATATATATAAATATATATATATATATATATATATATATATATATATAGTCATTCATTTTATCCTATGAATTGGCAAAGGCTGTTACTCATTTCGTCTCAGTTGCTTATATCAATCCCATTTCATGCTGATTGCAACCCATCATAGTTGAGTGCTTTACAACTAATTCACTGCTCATGTAAAACTGTCGGGGGTGGGGGGTGGGGGGCGTTGGTCCTTCGTTTCTCTTTAGAACTGATTTGCTTGTGAAAAAACAAGTATCTTAATAATAAGACAAAGAGGGTCTGATAAGGAACGGAATCATTGTGGTAAAAAAAAATTGTTTTATTAAGATGGGGGCCAAATAATAAGTTAAAGATGTATAACACACTTATGGGCAAAACATTCTGCCCATGCAATAAAAGTGATATATCGGTACTTATTCATCAAAAGCCCCAATAATCTACCCCGTTATCAAGAGTTGAGAACTGCGTCCCTGTTGAAGTTCAAATAATTCTTATACACATTGCGGACTGCTGCTGTTTTTTTTTTTTTTTTTTTTTTTTTTAGAGTACCTTAGAATATTACAGTGACCATCTACTATAGTTTTGACGGATTTCCGAATCAACAATAAGTGGCTCAATTATGTCCTCTGTAAAGAAAATATCTTGCCGAGATGGCAAGCCCACCTTCCCTTGATGAGCAACCTGGCCAGTAACCTGGACGACAGAGTTAATCAGAGGATAATGAACACAATACTTAGTCATTATAATAAGATTTCCAGCGAGATATTACTGTTCTTAATAAATCTACGATTTTTTTCAGATTAGATTTACGTTACATATAAATATATAACCCTGTATGGGAATTAAGTGTATACTCCAAATTCTAAATGCAAGTTGAATAGAAACAAAAAGGAAAATACTGTTCACTTGTTTTTCTGATCTTTTTCTCTACCCTTTTTTTTAAATCTCAAAGGTATATCTTCTCCATTTGCATAGTTCGTCCACATTTATATCAAATGAAGAACAACAATAATGATATTTCATCGGGCAGAGGATTTATTAAGAGCAAAAGCCAAAGTCCGTAACTTGAACATGAAGGTACCCTAACCTGAGCTTATTTCAACATTTAAAACGGAAACTCCATCTCGTCCTTTAAAATAACAATGCCCGTTATCTCTATCTCTCTCGAGATACCATTGCAAGTTAAGTAATATGCATTTTGACCTTCCCCTCATTATACACAATAACCTTATTTATAGAATGAGAATGACCAATCCTAAGTATAACTCGTATCTTACCAAGTTACGAATCTGTATTCCATGTTTTATTCTCTTAGTAAAGTAGACTGCAGCTGTACCTCTAATTTGTGTAACTTCAGAAGTCTTGTGCTCGATATGGTTAAGGAGAAACGTAACTTTTATAATCATTACAAAGAATGTTTTTACATACAGCGCGCTCTCAGAGAGAGAGAGAGAGAGAGAGAGAGAGAGAGAGAGAGAGAGAGAGAGAGAGAGAGAGAGAGAGAGAGAGAGAGAGTTTGGAGACAAACATTGGTTGAAATACCATACAATTTGCGGCAAATTCTTCAAAAAATCATATTAGGCTATGGATAAAACCGCCACACATCTCTTCAGGAATAATGTTCATTCCCACAAGAATATACTTTAAATTCATTTTTTCTTCTACTTGATAAGTATGACGTTTAAGCATAAGAGGATTGTTATATTTAATTTTCATACTTTAAATACGTGACACTTGAACATTTCCCGTGCATTATCCTTCAACTCACATGCTTTCACAGAGTCCTCTGTCTTCAGTAATTCATTCGTGAGTGTTGACAAACAAGAGGACGCTTGGTCCATGACATTCAAATCTTCTCATCCTTGAGGAATCCTAAGATATGAATGTGGCACCAGTGCGCAAATTCAAAGAACAAATAAAAGACACAACATGTGATTCAAAAATGCCACTGCTAAATTTAGCACCAACAAAAGCGCTTGACCAACGTCATCCATACGTTAAAAGCTTTAGCTCTTTGTCTTAAAAGTTCATCCTGGGAGGGCTCCTAAGCCTCTGACATTTCCATCTGCTCTTTGAATGGCAACGTTTGCATAATGAATGGACGGACCCAAGCATTCTGCGTACTGGAATGTGACGTGTCCATGACGTCACTAAGATCATGTTGCCTTTTATAGCTACAGCAAGCATTGAGGGCTAATGATCTCTGTGTTTTTGGCCGTTGTTATTGCAACGTCAGTTTATATAAGAATGAAATAATAGAACTAATGTTTAAGTTTTAACAAATCAAAGTTCTACTTCAAGTACTCGAGGATGTTAACAAGATATTATGATCATTTAAATTGTACATATATAACATTCCTGCATTTTTACTGATTACATGACTTAATAAAATCATAAAATGGAATATCAATTTAATTAAGAAATAAGTTCACAGTTTAAGACTCTCGCTTTATATCTATAGTTAGGATAAAATAAATCGATAGAAAGAAAGAGTGAAGGAAACAAAAACCGCACCCTATCCAAACAAAATAGTTGCTGTGCACGCTGATGTAAAGGTTGCGGAGGAAGTCTCTGTGCTTCTTTAATTACATGCTTTTTAAGAAGGCCAAAACAGTACACCTCGTGGTAAATGGGTTAGGAAATAGAAGGATTGCACCTTTGAAGCAATAATTTAACATTGCCAAGATTATTTTATGAGATTTACACACGACAAATTTAACATTGTCAAGATCATTTTATGAGCTTTACACACGACAAATTTAACATTGCCAAGATCATTTCATGAGATTTACACACGACAAATTTAACATTGTCAAGATCATTTCATGAGCTTTACACACGACATATTTAACATTGCCAAGATCATTTCATGAGCTTTACACACGACAAATTTAACATTGTCAAGATCATTTCATGAGCTTTACACACGACATATTTAACATTGTCAAGATCATTTTATGAGCTTTACACACGACAAATTTAACATTGTCAAGATCATTTCATGAGATTTACACACGACAAATTTAACATTGTCAAGATCATTTCATGAGATTTACACACGACAAATTTAACATTGCCAAGATCATTTCATGAGATTTACACACGACAAATTTAACATTGCCAAGATCATTTCATGAGATTTACACACGACAATAGTACTGTTTGGATAAGTGGCTATGAAGAAAATTAATGTTGAGTAAAGCAATGCAATTATCAATCATGTTTTAGGTGTAGGAATTAATTTAAATCGATATCAGGAATTCATATTGATACAAGCTCCATGGAGTTTAAAGAACTCTACCATATCAATCCAAAACTAATCTCTTTCAGGTGCTAGGAATGCTGAAGATATAATATTATTAGTAACAAATAATACTAACAACATTAGCTGATTACCATAGTGACAGTTGTTATGTACCAAAGTATGGAACACAGCAATGGCACACAATCCAAACAATAGAAACCGACCTCTTATCGTCCAACACCCTGTGTCCCTGTCTAGAAACTTAAGTCCTGGCAACTTTCTTCCCAATTATTTACCATGAATGGGTACACATTACACTTCCCAGAGTCCAAAGATTAGAGTACAAGATGTCTTATTTCTGAGCATTTTTATTCGCACCCGAGCATCCT
>NC_090732.1:160217362-160222362 GCF_036898095.1 Palaemon carinicauda | reverse complement strand
AGGAGGCAAGAAAAGAACAAGACCATGAATAAATAGCAGACTAAGTTAAACGCGGCGTATAAATCCCGCAGAGTATATACAAGCGAAAACATTCTCTATCCAAATCATGACGTCCTATAATAATAACTAGTGTCACACCGCCAAAAATCATCGTCTCCAAAGATAACTAATACTATAATAATCATATATTTAGAGCATAAACATAACCCGTCAAAGCAATTCTGATAAAATGCTCTCATTAACCACGTGTTCAAGACTTATCTCAATAAACCTAATCAAATGGTGAAAAATAGTCTTTAGCCATCACTATTCCAAACATATTCCTTTGTACAAAGCAAAGTCATAATACTCTGGTGAGGTTAGGTTGGACGTCTCAACAGATGACTACCATGCTCATTTAAAGGCCGCTCATGAATGACAAAGACAAGGGACGAGTGACAATGCCCCAGCTAGCAGGACAGTGCCCTAGAGACTTACCATGTATACATATGATCAGCACCCAAGACCCCTCTCCACTCAAACTAGGATAAGAAAGAGCCAAGCAATGGCTGCTGATTCAACAAGCAGACCTATTGGCTCCCCAAAGCCCTCTCCCCCCTCCTTAGCTCACAAAGATGGTGCGGTTGCCGACACTAAAGAAACTATCAAGTTTAAGCGGTATTCAAACCCCAGTCCGGCGAGAGGCCGGAAATGTCGTTTCCAATAGGCCACCGCAACCCTGTGAAGTTTACTTTCTTGGTAATTGATTGTAAATAAGTGAGAGGCCTCTTACCATCTAGAATTACTTTGAGTAGCGTTCATAATACTCAGACGACGTGATAAGTTCTTAGCTTTTATCGTCTTTTCTATCTTATCTGGAGAGACTTCATCATGCAATAAGCAAACATTCCTAAAACCTTTAGACAAATCTATTATGTAAGTTTTGCGTGATGCATGAAAACGCAATCAGAAAACAATTTTACACGTCCTTTGCGTGTCACCTAAGGCGGTAGTTACATTAATCGATGTACTAAGACATCACCAGCATGGTCAACCTCCGCAGTATCTTGTTGCTTGCACAAGAAAATCATTCTAGTTTGCAGTAGAGTTATATTAGGTAAACTTCGTCTTGCAAGCGTGGTACAAAATCAACATTTCATATAGAGAGCTTTTCTTTAGTATGATATGTCACATCGCTGTTATGTGCAAAGCCTATAATTAGCAATCCCAGCTTTGGCCCAATGGTAAAGGCGATGTGAAATCGTTGTCATATATGACCATCGCGAGTGAAAGTTTACTTTCTTGCCATTTACACAATAAATGCTCATTAATCCTATATAAGAGCCTTAGTTTATGGTCGGCATATATTAACTGACGACACCTCTTTCTCTCTCTGGGAATGAAAGTCTGGTTAAGCATCAACTAGTATAAGCGACGGTAAAAAATGACGGCTAAATATTTAGATAGCTATGCACACAGACAAACACGCACCCCCTCTCACCAGGATATAACCTCTAACTTCCCCTCCCTACCCGAGGAACTGGGAGAGCTGACAGTGACTGAATATATATATATATATATATATATATAATATATATACATATACATATGTATATATATATATATATATATATTTATATATATCATATACAAATTATAATATATATATATATATATATATATACATATATATATATTTATATATATCATATACAAATTATAATATATATATATATATATATATATATACATATAATTTATTTATTTACCTATTTATCGACGCACTTCCTCTTTATTATATTTTAGGGGATACGTATGCTGGCATACTTTTTTCCTCAACTCGTTTTTATCATACACATACAAACACACACACACACACACACACATATATATATATATATATATATTATATATATATATATAAATTGATATATTTGTGTGTATAATGTTTTATGAATGTGCTTCCACGTATATATCTGCGCTTCCCCCTATCTGCAATAACCTAACGCACAAATAAACGAAGCTTAAAATGAGAACCCCACAAATTCTCCTTGAAAGGAGAAAAATGACAAAATAGAAAAAAAATAGCTTTAAAGCCCCACCAATTCAGAGAGCATCCGACCAAACTCCCTTATGGGGCGATGGATCCATTGTTTACTTATCAGGCGTCGTCAGCTTTGCACGTGTAGGGCCCTCGCTGGGGGGAAGCAGAGAGAGAGAGAGAGAGAGAGAGAGAGAGAGAGAGAGGATGGGTTATACTAAGGGAAAGTATTTATTACTTTAAAAACAGAAGTGCATACTTTTCCCTTTAGAATTATAAAATTGATCTCGGCGAAAATCAGTTATACTGTCTGTCAGGAATTAGGAAGTCACCATTTTTTTTTTTTTAATAAAAAGTTTTTGAACATTCTTCTCAATATTGTCATGCAATTATCAGAAGTTTATTCATCTCTTGTTCTTTTCTCATCCACGGAGCAGCTGAACATTTGTATGTGTCCCATTTTAATATGATTTTACAATTAATAATAATCAGCTACTGTAAATTTCAACCTACGAATACTTTGATCCTTTTTGGAACGGATGATTTCAAAATTGGAATTCTCTGATTATTTCAGGGAATCTTCTTTTCATGAAATAAAATATACTAAATCCAAGATGTATCGATATAGCATTTCACGAATAAATGGTGCAAGCATTAAATTTTCCGCATGGCATTCTGCATCGATGTGAAGCTCTCAAAGCGCTGAAACAAAATATTTGACTTAGAGAGCAAATAAACAAAGATATTTTACCATTTGGATAGTGATTTAAGACTGAAAAAATACGATAGACAAACCATGTCACTATCCTCTTTATATATATATATATATATATATATATTGACGCACTTCCTCTTTGTTATATTATAGGTGATACGTATGCTGGCATACTTTTTTCCTATACTCGTTTTATTCATACACACATACAAACACACACACACACACAAAGTAGAAAATTAAATAAAAATTACATATAATAGACGTTTTTAAAATATTAATTGAAAAGGGGACTTATTGACAAATTCAAGTAACTAAAAGCAATATTGATTTCATGGTTGATGCCCCAATAGAGGAAGCAGTCACGAAATGAAAATAGCTGAATATACATTAGATTATAATTTATTACATCCATTTTACATCATCCCAATCATTACTATTATATTTGGGAGAAAATAAAATACTGATTTTCAACTCATTGAAATTCATTCTCTTCAGGGCCATTTATCGAAAGCAACTTTCCTCTCTAATTTGCTGATATTATATATAGTTTTGCATTGGTATCATCCCCAGTGGTACCAAGTAGCAGGAGCAGCAAAGAAAATTAGAAGAAAAAAAAATTGAAAATAATTTGTTGACCTCCGCTTCCTTTCTCCGGGGATGACTCCTCTCTCTCTCTCTCTCTCTCTCTCTCTCTCTCTCTCTCTCTCTCAGGATGAACCCTTCTTGGCCCATCGATTTTTCCTTGGGTGCGTTTTCATTTTTTTTTTATTTTCTCCCCCGAGAGTTTGTACACTTATGCCGGTTCAAAATGCAGACAAAAGACTGTTGAACAGGATTTAAATTGATGTCGATCCTCGGGCCGGATAAAAGAAAGGGGTTGGGCTTACGGCACTGAGCTACCCGTAAAAAACACACTTCAGGATTTGCTGGTATAAGTGGCAAGGGATACTATTGAGATCTGAAATCCAACTGGAAAAAGAAGAAGTTTTCTGATGAAAATACGATTTTTTTATCATTAAAAACTTAAATAATGGAAACAAAACAAAAAAAACGATAAAACAATTAAAGAAATAGAAATAATCCAAGTTTTGGAAAGGCCTTTAAATGATGATGAATACGGAAGAATTGATATACAATGAAAAAATATAAGCGTTGCCTATACTGTACTTCATAAATCTACAGAAGGTAAAAGTATAATACTTTAATGAACGGAGGACTAGATAAAAGGGGACCACACAGCAGAAAATAAATATGTAACAAAGAAGCAATCAAGACTGAAAGACGACGCGTAAAATTAAACGAACGAATACAAAGGATTTATAAAGTTATACAAATGAGGACTGTTACACGTCACTGTAACATCTTCACATGACAAAGTTAAGATTAACTTGTTTGTTTGAAACCTTGCTATGTAAAAATTATCAAATCGTAGAAAATATTTCTTCTTGTTTTTATAAAATCGAGTCTTGGGCATTTCTACGAAAACAAGAATTTAAAATGGATTAGCCTCTAAATTTGGAACAGATCTGGTTCATCCTAAGATATTGCAAAGCCGTTAAATCTAAAACACGCGCCGGTCTTACTTCCTTCCTTGTAACCCCTTTCTTAATCTCTCCATTTTATAATAGCATTTGAAAGAAGATTACCACACACACAAATTTAACCTCCCAAAGCGCAAATGAGCTGCTGTGTACAAAACTTCCGAAATTTATCTATGAAAAAATTTACTGTTTACTGAAGAAACTGGTTAAATCCATACGTCAACCTCAAAGTTTTCAACCACTTCCAGAGGGGAAAACGTACCAAACAATGCCCTACAAAAACATCTTCAGAAACCGCGTAGCACTAGAGAGAGGTCCTTCCCCCGGAGTTAAAGCTGAGATGTCCTCCATGTGGCAGCTCGCCCTACGGACGCCAAGCTTTCAAAAAGCCCTCCAAACAAAGACTGCTGTAGTTGGAGTCATCTCTGCTTTCGTCTGATTGGTACTGCGAAAACAGGCATTCGAAGCTGATCCCTCCTGGGAACTTACTCCGAAGGAAAGGTGATTTGATTCCGGTCAAAGAAGCCAAAACGTTTCGATGGTTCCTTGTTGTTCTCTTTGTGCCGTGGAACGACAGCGGGACTTCAACAAGTGAGTCCGAGAGAGAGAGAGAGAGAGAGAGAGAGAGAGAGAGAGAGATTTTGGTTTGCATAGTACAAGAGGAACAATCAATTATATCAGAAGAAGAAAGCAAATGATTATCAAAATAGGTCTGTGTATC
>NC_090732.1:160207362-160209862 GCF_036898095.1 Palaemon carinicauda | reverse complement strand
TAAAAATACCATACAATTAAGATTAAATTTTACATTTTATTTCAGGTTTATTTTTCAAGGTTTCACATGCTCGATTGAAACATAAAAAAAGTTGCTTTTTCACTAACAATGCAGTCCAAAATCTATGAACTACGCTCAACAAAAAACGAGAGTGGTCGTCATCAAAATCATACACTACAATTTCACAGTTAAAATTATTCAAGCACGAAAAAGACACAATTGTTAACACAAAATGTACCAAACAAGACACAAGCATGGAGGTATCACTAGGGGCATTTGATTTCAAAAACTTCCTATCTTAGAAATTTGAAATCTTTTTTTCTGTCAGTGAATCCTAAGGAAAACATTTATGCGGTACGATTTCACACAGCCCTCCCTCCGAACATTACCCCAAATTAATAGAAAAAAACGTTAGAAAACTGGAAAGTTATTGAACCACTTTTTTTCAGTCTAATTATTCTGGAGGCTTATTTGTAGGTCATGGTTGCGATCACGGAAGACTTCAAGTTTCGAGATTTCAAAGGTAAAATTCCTCATGCGAATTTTATGCTAAAAATGGGCGTGCGTGTGTTTTTATATACATTCATTTATGGTTTTATACATGCTCACATCAAATTATTATTATTACTATTACTAGGTAAGCTATGACCCCAGTTGGAAAAACAGTAAGCTACAAGCCCAATGGCTCTAACCTGGAAAAGTAGGCCAATGAAAGGAAATATGGAAATAAGTAAACTATAGGAAAAGTAACATATATACCAAAAACACATTATGTATGTATGCATGTATGTATGTATGTATGTATATTATATATATATATATATATATATGTGTGTGTGTGTGTGTGTGTGTGTACATATCTGATATCTCCTTTTTCTTCACAAGGACAAACTTTATGAACGAGTGCATTTCGTATAGGGAATTTTTTTTAAATAAAAATGATCACACCAAAAACCGTGAAAGCATTAACAACAACCGTAAGAATATTAACAACACAAACGAAAATGAAAACATCCAAAACCCAGAGCACCATCACCCCTTTCCCTTAATTACAGATAGAGGTGTAAAAGGCCAGTGTTGAGCGAGGCCAGAGGGGACACCCGAAATTTTGGGGGACCGTCCTCCTTTGGAGCAATAAGGGTGTAGGGACACCCGAAATTTCGGGAGACGTCCTCCTCTGGAGCAATAAGGGTGTAGGGACACCCGAAATTTCGGGGGACGTCCTCCTCTGGAGCAATAGACGTCCTCCTCTGGAGCAATAAGGGTGTAGGGACACCCGAAATTTCGGGGGACGTCCTCCTTTGGAGCAATAAGGGTGTAGGGACACCCGAAATTTCGGGGGACGTCCTCCTCTGGAGCAATAAGGGTGTAGGGACACCCGAAATTTCGGGGGACGTCCTCCTTTGGAGCAATAAGGGTGTAGGGACACCCGAAATTTCGGGGGACGTCCTCCTTTGGAGCAATAAGGGTGTAGGGACACCCGAAATTTCGGGAGACGTCCTCCTCTGGAGCAATAAGGGTGTAGGGACACCCGAAATTTCGGGGGACGTCCTCCTTTGTAGCAATAAGGGTGTAGGGACACCCGAAATTTCGGGAGACGTCCTCCTCTGGAGCAATAAGGGTGTAGGGACACCCGAAATTTCGGGGGACGTCCTCCTTTGGAGCAATAAGGGTGTAGGGGCACCCGAAATTTCGGGAGACGTCCTCCTCTGGAGCAATAAGGGTGGTGGATGGTCAGTCAGTACCTCCCCAAAGAAGCCAAGTGTCGTCCAGGTGTAAGAGGCCAAAAAGGACAAGAGTATGATGTCAGTGGGCTCTTCGGCAGTGGGACAGAAGAAGGGCGGGCGGGAAGTTCCTGGATACGGCAGGAGAAAGGGGGGAGGGGGGTGCAAAGAGGAGACTGACCCACATACGGGAATCAATACGGATACCGCGGCAGGAGTATCATACCGGCGCCCACGGGCAACCCCCCACGTCGCACGCCCATTCCTGATTGGGGGTGGGGTGGGGATTTTGGTAACAGTATCTGCTTACAACTGGTTGGCCGCCTATTTCCCTTTCATCTTGGAAGAAGGGATGACCGTATTTCAGACCAAGGAGCGACACTAAATGTCTCTATTCCACTGGCCGAAGCAGTCAACATTATTACCGTTACAATAGTAAAAATACGATTAAAAACAAAATAGTAAAAACACGATTAAATACAAATAGTAAAAATACGATAAAAAACAAAGTCCTTGTGAGGAAAGATAAAAAGAATCTCTCTCTCTCTCTCTCTCTCTCTCTCTCTCTCTCTCTCTCTCTCTGTACTTTCTTCAGTAATTGTCATGAAACAATTACAACCAGCATCAGCCATCGTACCACAAGGAGATAGTTCCAGCCATGGTCATGCATTTTTAAAATCTTATTAACTTTACTGTTTCAAATTGATGCTATATTTTTCTCGTTGCGAATGCATCCCCGGGAGTGGTGCAACGGGGTGCCCCTCTGGCCAACACAA
>NC_090732.1:160197362-160204862 GCF_036898095.1 Palaemon carinicauda | reverse complement strand
GCCTTTAGACGTATCATTCAAAAGTGTCAACTGAGGATCATAAGAGTAAATGATATCATGCATGTACAGTTTGAAGATTTGTACAGTATGAGCGTGCACATGAAACGCTCATGAATGCCCAAATACAACTGCAGATATAAATTAAATATGACTTAACGTCTTACAAAACTAGAAAAACACTCAGAGTGCAGATCTCCACCACAGCAGCTTATTTCTCGAAACCAGCTTGTCTTTCCCAGAATTAGTTTAGACCGTAGGCGTATTTGAAGTCTGTGTGACAATCATGTACGAACTTGAGGTTAAGGTTAGGGATAAATCGGTCGACCTTTTACTCGACCTTAACCTATGACATTTAAAATTGAATAACTTCCACGTGTTAATAACAATTAATCCCTGAAAGTTTCACTACTCTGTGAATAAAATTGTGGTCAGGATATTGTTCACAATAAAAAAAAAAAAAGACAAATAGGGGCAAAAAACAAACTCCTCGCAATTTCGTTGGCGAAGATAATAAATAAAGTATATAGAATGATGTACGACCAGAATTCCCGAGTCCCATGTAAACTCGAGACCCATGGCAAAAATCGGCTATTTCTCCCGACGAAGAGATTGGCGGCATCTGCATCATGCGACTGGTAACAGCTTGACAAAAATCACCACACGTTTACACATGTCAAATATTTATTCGTGAAAGTGGGCAAGCGAGCATTCTGGGATATGCAAGCACAGTATGTTTGTGTGGAGATATAGATTTGTTTGAATAAAGACTAATATATATATATATATATATATATATATATTATATATATATATATATTATATGTATATATATCATATATAGCGTATATAATTCCGGTTACGCTCAGCTCTCCCCGTCCCTCGTGTAGGGGGAGAGGGAGTAGTCATATCCTGGTGAGAGGGTGTGTGCGCACGTGCAGGGTATCTAAATATCTATCAGTCATCGTAGACAGATCACGTACACTACGATGTATATATATATATATATATATATATATATATATATATGTATATATACTATGTGTATATACATACATATATATATATATATATATATATATATATACTTTTTCGTCTGCATCTTTTTCCACTTTTATGTGGGGTCGATGTTTCTGACCAGCTTTTTCCGTCTACCTCTGCCTACGGGAACGCCCTAGCATTAATTTCATTTTCACAACTTTCACTGGTCATATTGGTTTTGGCTAATTTTTCATGGCCGGATGCCTTTCCGGCCGCCAACCCTCCCCATTTACCCGGGCTTGGGACCGGCACCAAATTGAGGCTGGCTTGGCCCCCCTCAGCGGGTGAGGGTGTTGTAAATATAATTTAGCCGCATGTCTTCCCTCTCAGTAATGGATGGCACCACATGATATGCCCATTCCGGTTTACAGCAGTAAAGACTGATATTGATAGCCTCACGACCTCACCCTTTGTCCTAGCAGACGCTGATACCCATTTACAGTGGGTTGACTGGACTGATGACTTAGTATGTTGGGTACAATATATGGACATAGAAACCGTGATCGAAGCACTGTACTATTAAGCACAATAAATGCGGTCTTGTCATCTAGACAGATAAATATACAGACTTATTTGTGTTCATGAGCACACTCGATATCCGTTTGTCTAAGCATATTCGTTAATGGAGAGGAAGCTGCTCGGCGTATTAGCCTTATTCGAAATGAACGAACATTATAATAGATGGAAGGGAAAGATTAAATAGTATATGTCCATTTGTAACATAAAAAAGAAAAAACGAAAAGGTGTTCGAATCTATAAACGACAAAATTATCAACTCGGAAATGCAGCGCTTGAAATCATACTCTTGTCTTAATCGTTGGCTCATCTAGCTTTTGTTTCAGCTCTTCTGCGTCCCAGGCCAAGACAAAAGAAGAGGGTTGAGCGTGCGATTAAAGCCCCTACCTTGGGAGATACCAAGGGTTCCTGAAATATGCATTTCAAGTACTATTGGACAGAATAATAATAGAGGTAGCTTATATTCTTCCTTTTATCAAAACAAGTACGTGTGTCCATGAGTACAGAAAGTATACCCTTAGGGTCCTGTCATCAAGTGGCCAGTAAGAGCACTGACCCACTATGCAAGAAGGCCAGGACGGTTTATAGATTTGATGACAATGCAAAAACCGTGGAAGATTCTACATTATCATTACGTGTACCACGTTCCCATAAATTTACACATTCTATAAAATTATATGACAAAAATAGTGTTTATATAAATATTATATAATTATTGGAGCGTCAATAGGGTCAGATACATGCAGTCAGCTACAGTATTCTATTCCAAGTGGCAATGGGTCATACTAAGGCTTATCCCAACAAAGTAAGTACAGCATTATTTCCTCAACCGTGTTTTGGGTAGTTGATTGTTACATTTCTTTATTTTTAAAGAATTATATTTTGTAAAAGATTCACATTTGTATAAAATAAATCTTTCATTACACATTCTTATCTGAAATTCTATGTGAATGTGAATCACCTGAAAACAAGAAAAAAGGGAAAATATTAGAATTATTAATATAATGATCTACCTTCCTTTGCAACAAGTTTGGCTGAAACATCTTTTTCAACTTAGATAGACAAACAGATCGACGCTATTTCTTTGAACAATTTGATCGAGTCTTATAATAAATTCGAATAGAAAAAAAATAATTCAACTGTGAAAGAGTTGCACTGACAACATAAGGGTTACAGACCCACTAAACATCTGTAAATGTTGACCAGCTTTTTTGTTAGAAGTAAACTGAGACTCATCAACCTCGTGGAAGTAATAGTGATGACAGGGACGTGACAACGCACTGATGAACTGATGACCATGAAAGCTACACTTGTGGACAAACTAGTAGATAGAAAGAAGACTTTCTTTTGGATATATCTTTGCATGATGATCTTCCTTCGAAGTACGCAAGGAGTTTAACTTAAATCCCTGTGATGATAATTAATTATGAAGAGACCATAATGAACGAGAAGTTAAATCGCAATGAAATTCGTAACACTTTTGATTGAAATCCCTCTAACCTTATAGAAAGAGTAGCGATGAAACCGAGATGTAGGATAGCTCCTTCTGAAAGATATGCATTATATTCTACTTTAGTCCCAAGATTGATCGAGATTCCTTTACTAGGGCAAGGAGAGAGAGAGAGAGAGAGAGAGAGAGAGAGAGAGAGAGAGAGAGAGAGAGAGAGAGAGAGAGAGAGAGAGATGATGGGCACAGAAATCTAGAACAGAAATTTCACTTCAGGAAAAACTATGCATGACAGTCCACCTTTGTGAAAAGCTTGATCGAAATACTTTCGACCACATAAGATTTGCGATGAAAATGTAGGTGTAACAAGAGCATAGATGGACGAGAACTGGTGGATCTCCCTTCATTCACATCGATGTGATATGTTATATCTTCGTAACAAGCCTGGCTGAAATCCCTTCAACCGTAAATGAGGCACACTCATACATGAAGAAAAAGAAAAAAAAAAAAAAAAAAAAAAAAAACATGAGAATCGCTATACAAGTAGATATATTTCCGATGCTCTACTCATGTACCAATTTCTATCAAGGGGTGACACGGAGACTTCCTTCAGAGACCTCTATGTATGGCAGTCTGCCTCCAGTGGAATAAAAGTCTACCTGTGCGTAAATTTCGACAAAAATCCCTCTTAACCTAGCAGGAAGAGGCACGATGCCAAGGTAAATGTGACTAACCCTAACAGATGATCTCCTTTTATTAAGAACTCTGCATAATGGTCTACCTTTGTACCAAGTTTGGGTGAAATTCCATTGACTGCAGATGTTGCAGTGACAGACAGGCAAAAGGGCAATGGTGGGAAAACCTACAATCCTCCAGACCTGGTTGATACCGGACTAGTTATAATAGTAGTAGTTAGTAAATCTAAAATACATCCTATATACATAATTGTATAGAGGCAGTTTATGATCGACTAACTCTGCCAATGGTTAATTAAGGATATATTCATAATAAAAAAAATAACCTAACGAACATCATTCAAAGAAAACAGACCCAATTTGCAACATTTTACGGTTCAATTTACTCCCTTCCGTTAATCTATCCAGTCTCCGACGACACAGACAGTCGACGGCTAATTAACTCGTCAAGTAAAAATGCACTCAAGTTCGACGCAAGACCTCGTACCTAATTACCCTTCGTTAATAAGCCTCGGGTTCCACGTATCACACATGAGAGAGAAAAGGCACGCGCCGAAACTCATATATTATTTTCGAAAAAAAAACCTAAAAATATGCTCTGATGGCTTAAAGAGCTTTCAACTTCAGTCGACTTCATGGTTTTTTCATGTTACGCATAAAAGACAGATGGAGAGGTTGCACCCTTTTTTCGAGTATAAAACTTTGCGAAACTATAAGAGCGATATGGTTGAGTTCATTGAAATTTTCGCAAGGTGCTATACTAATTAGGTTTTCTTAGAGAGAGAGAGAGAGAGAGAGAGAGAGAGAGAGAGAGAGAGAGAGAGAGAGAGAGAGAGAGAGGGTGGCAGATAGTGACAACCCCAGGATTTCTCAATTCAGTGACTGCTTCTTCTCCCTCTTCAGACAAGCTCTGGAATTTTCTGTCTGTTTCCTTCTTCTCTTATTCTTATAGACTCTTAAGACTCTATAGACTTTCTTGACACATCTGTTCTCAATTTCAAACATTCACAACCATTTCCTTCCTCTTCTTGTTTGTTTTCATCGTCTGGACTAAGTATTGGCAAGCAGGCAGGCAGGCACTAGAATGACCTTCAGTGTAGGCCACGGGCTCTTGCGATAAGAGGGATAAAATGTGAAAAACAAGAATCATACAAAAAATGACCTGTTAAAAAAACTTTACGTACTTTAAGTATTAGGTTAGGCCTACCTAACAATATCCAACAGATTTTGTACATTTGAGAAAAAAAGCCCTCAGAAGAATATTGGGAGTTAAATGGCAAAGCAGGATTAGGAATGAAACTTTAAGAGAGATTACTCGAGTGCCTTTATGTAGATGAGGTCATGATAAGGGGTAGATGGAGATGGTTTGTGCAGACTCTTCGCAATCCCCAAGATTAGTTCACGAAACGTTCGGCTGGGCTCAGCAAGGCACTAGAAGAGTCGGAAGAACCAGACCTACATGGCTGAGGACTATGAAGCACTTAGTTGGAGATGATGAATGGCGAAGTATTGAATTAGTAACTCAACATAGAGACGACTGGCGAAATCGAACCGAGGATCTTTGCGTCAATAGGCGTAAGAGATGATGATGATGATGATCACATGAGAGCACCTTCTTCTAAAATTGTAAAGTAACACAGCCATTATATAAAAAAAATAATTCATGATATAGCAAGCGTCCTACTTCGCAGAAATCCGTTAATTGATGCCCTCAACAAATTTTCTTTCTTTCTGTCTTAAAACTTGGCCCTTTTGAGAAATACGATTAGTTCTTTTTCGTAGATTGTAATATTCACTTATCTCTTAGCGTTCTAGAAAAAAAAAATGAAGAATAATTTATTTTAAAGAGTTCTTGAACTTCTGACATTTCTACTGCCCTAGCATTGTCAATGTTACCAATCAAAATAAGAAGGAAGACTAAGAGATTACTTAAGAGAAAGTCGCCAACTCTAGCACAAAATAACAGAGTCCTTTATACTACAGTAATCACATCTAGACTAATGTCTCCTCTTTCGTATTCTCTATTTCCTTTAATCCCTCAGGAAATCCTTTTGCCTTGAAAACCATTTTCTCGCATTGCCCGAGATAAGAAGATAAGAAAATAAGAACGAGAGAATTACACAGCAAAAAAACCCTTTCCACGACAATGAACTACACGTCAGAAAGCAGACAGGGCTAAAGAAAAGGCAGACGTAAGTTAAATTGACACACGAAACAGGATCTAGAACAACCTCAAAATGGACCATATCCTTCTCAATTATCCCCTCGCGAAGGAAATAAATTGAGAAGGATATCGCAGATCTTATGGGTTATCAAAGGCTGCCCTACTTTCCTTTGCGTGTCGAGTCTCTCTAGATCAACCGTCCCGCCCACCTCCTTACCCTACAAAACCCGAAGCCGACTGAATTAATTCATTTTTTTAATTTTCTTCCTATGAATAAAACAGTAGTTGCCAAAGACATATACCTCACGAGGAGCGAATCTTCCCTATTGCATTTTCCCTACATGCTACTTCTCCATTTTCTACACTCTCTCTCTCTCTCTCTCTCTCTCTCTCTCTCTCTCTCTCCTCTCTCTCTCTCTCTCTCTCTCTCTCTCTCTCTCTCTCTCTCTCTCTCTCTCACCATTTTTTCCCCAGTGTTCGCTCTCGTTCTACCTCCTCCCTCCCTCGCCAAGGGGATTAGATCCCTTAAATGAGGTCGGATTCCACACTTTAAAGCATCCCACGCAACGGAAGATTCGACTATCATCTCCCATCTTTCCATTTCTTTCTTGCCAGAGAAAAGAAAAAAATCTCGCGGATATAAACCGTATTCTTCGCCAACAGTATTTACTTTAAATCTCTCTCTCTCTCTCTCTCTCTCTCTCTCTCTCTCTCTCTCTCTCTCTCTCTCTCTCTCTCTCTCTATATATATATATATATATATATATATATATATATATATATGTATATATATGTATATATACATATATATATATATATATATATATATATATATATGTATATTTACACACACATATATATATATATATACACTGTATATATATAGATATATATATATATATACAAATATATAATGAGAGAGAGAGAGAGAGAGAGAGAGAGGAGAGAGAGAGAGAGAGAGAGAGAGAGAGAGCGCTGACACGATAAGTATAAAATGTGCATTATAGCCACGAAAGGAAAAATGAAAACACTTGGTTGGACTTAGTACTTTCGTCCTATTAGTAACATTTTGAATCCATCGATGTCACTATTAGGACGAAAGTGCTAACTAAGATCACGTCTTGTCATTTATCTTTTCGTGGCTATAATACTGCACATATCATACATACACATATATACAGTATATATATATATATATATATATATATATATATATATATATATATATATATATATATATTAGATTTTTCCACTTGAAAGGGCTAGTGCCCCAGGGTGTAACCCTTTTTTTTTTTTTTTACATATCTACAGAAAGATGTTGCAAAACTCAAGCCTATCCACACGAATGGCCAAATTGCTTTTATAAGGATAAATTCTGTCTTTGCTTGCTGGTAACCCATCCAAGTACAAACCGCACCCAACGGTACTTATACTTGAATTCGCTGATCGAAAGACCAGCGTGATGATTTTCAACATTTTCTTCTGAGTTCAGAAGAGTATTTCAAAATAGTGGACGCCAAAGGTACATCAAAATTCCATAAAAAAAATTAAAGAAGAGAAAGAGATTGAGCCTTCCCTTTTCCTTCTCAAAAAGGTATCTTAAATCTTATATACATTTAATGAAATGAAATAAAAAACAC
>NC_090732.1:160182362-160187362 GCF_036898095.1 Palaemon carinicauda | reverse complement strand
TCACCTTACAGTAGTTAGGCCAATTTTCATATTAAACTCTTGGATTTCTACTACACAGCGGCACCAACAGCAGTCTCAAAGACTCTTGAGTTGCCAATTTCGATAAAATCTTCTTAATGAACAGTATGAGTATGGAGTATGAGTCGATAGAGGAGCTTCCAAAATTATAAAGCTACGGTCCTCCTTCCAATGAACTCTAAATATTTCTGTCACCTCAGAGGACCCCATTGCCTATCACAATAGACTCTCAAAGTCTGCTAAAAATCCTACTTTCAAAATGTGGTCCTATAAGTTATATTGGGCATCAGTAGTAACAGAGTTAACTGAACTATACTTCAGTGCACAAGAGGTTCCAAGATAGTCTCTAGTGTAGAACTAATCAAATCTAATAATGGGGCATCTCCCATCATTAGAGCTCTTAAGCGTTGCATTGACTAACCTGACGAGAGATTTCTACAGACAAAATTCATCAAGGATCTTCCAAAAACCTTTTGAAGAGTTCGTCTCTTAGGAGCCTTTGGTAAGTGTCCAATAAATGCAAAATGCAAGAACATTCTTCCACGAACCGAGAAACGCCATTAGCAGCGAAGAGCCGTCGTAGTCCAGGGTACAAAAGGCGACAGTGGCTGTTTGAAGAAGCCCGGTGTGGAACCACTTTCAAAGCGACAGATCTATTAAGGTTTTTGTTTGAATTGCCGTGTGTACAAAGGCGTCGACGGCCTTAAAGCTATTCTGGAGTTATGAACTGACGTAACGTAAAGTAACCCATGAACGGGTTAAAGGAGATGGACAGTCAAATGGAAAACCCCCTCCACTGGATGATGTTGTAAAAAGCTCACATTTTCTCTTTTTTATATCAAACATATCATCATTGTTTTAATCACTATCAACTCTCACTAATTAAACTGCGTTTGTTTATTTTATAGTAATGTAGGTACTAGTATTGTTATTTCTACTACGACATTAATAATAATAATAATAATAATAATAATAATAATAATAATAATAATAATAATGTCTGCATCACGTTCATTAACATATTTCCAATAAAAAAGAAATGCTAACATTGGCAGCTTCAAGCCAATTCAACCCGTACTTACACCCTTTCAACACACACTTCCTGCGTTCACGTGGTAATAGAAAACACTGTTGATTCCACAAAAATCCAAAAATTAAAATCTGCTGCATACTGGGAATTATAGGGACGGACACGTCCGTTTATCAATATTCAAAGGTGCTGTTGTTGGCCTATTCATTAAATAAATAAATAAATAAATAAATAAACTAATTTATATACATCACTAGCATACACCCTTTTCACCTAAGAAAGGGGTAGCACAAGAAGAGTACATCCAGAAGACTTCCGTGAAGAGGCAGCTTGTTTCATGTTCCATGTCTTGACCCCAAATGGCAATGTTACTCGTATGCAGCTGGGTGAATTAGTCAGTGGAAAAGCAATAGCAATACACGGATATACAGTATATATATATATATATATATATATATATATATATATATATATATATATATATATATATATATATATATATAAGAGGGGATCCTATATATATACATATATATATATATATTTATATATATATATATATATATATATATATATACACACATATGTATATATGTATATATATATATTTATATTTATATATATATATGTATATATATATGTATATATATATATATATATATATATATATATATATATATATATATATATATATATATATATGAGATGGGATCCCTAAACGTGGTGAAAGCGTTTGCGTATCGCAATGATCAACAAAGCTGTACTAGTCAGGCCTTCCCATAATAGGTTGGTTTGCTGTGAGCGATCAGGCAAGTCAAGTCTCCCACATCACCAAACCATAATGGCCAGCATGGAGATGAAAACTAGCCAAACCCCATCATGAACTGACAGGTCTGAGGACTTTGTCCTGCAGTGGACTAGTAACGGTTGCATTTATTGTTGTTGATATATATATATATATATATATATATATATATATATATATATATATATATATATATATATATATATATATATATATATACGGTCCCACCTGCTCTCCCTGTCACTCGGGTTGAAGGAAAGGGAGTAGTCATACCCTGCTGAGAGTGGGATACATGTACGTGAACATATCTAAGTACTTGGCCTTAATTTTTGACAGGTCTCGTACACTACTTAACTACTTATCAACACGTCAATTAAATTGAAATCAGGAAGAAATGCAGTTTTTCTCCTTGAGATTATGCTAAGTGGAAACCTGACTGGTAACGACAAAAAATCCTGATAGATGTGACACACCTACTTACACACAAACACGCACCTGCATACATTCAAGACCTCGTTAAAATGAATGCCTGACCTCGACTGACCTACAGTCCAGTCTATTTGGAACAGAGCACGTCAAGGGCTGCTTGAATAGTCTGTCAGCAATTTTTAACTATTCATTTGCAAGCAGAAATGCCTCTGGGAAATGTATGGGGTCAGCCAGCTCATCAATACCGAAGTCGGAAGAAAACATCGTCACATAAATCACTTTCTTTTCTTCAATGTTACAACGATGGTTAAATGTTGCTTATTTCTAAACCTTATTTTACTTTCCTTATCAGTAACATCAACATCAATCCTTTATATAATTGCTTCAGATACAAAAGTTGTGATGTTTTACCGTTTCGATAAAGAAATAAATGCAAAATTGCAATCAAATTCTCTAATATTGCATAAATGAAAATTAAATAAAATAAAACAAACAAATAATACGCTGGTAAAAAAAAAAAAAAAGAGGTAAAAATAGAATCTGCCAGGATAATACTTCCAATAAAATTTTTCATATGATGCAATGCTACATAGGAAACAGATAAAAGACACCCCAGTTTTTTATATATATATATATATATATATATATATATATATATATACATATACTGTATATACATATATATATATATATATATATATATATATTTATATATTTATATATATCTATATATATATATATATATATATATATATATATATATATATTTATATATTTATATATATACATATATATATATATATATATATATATATATATATATATATATATATATTTATATATTTATATATATACATAAATATATATATATATATATATATATAATGTATATATATATAATGTGTATATATATATATATATATATATATATATATATATATATATATATATATATATATATATATAAAACAACAAAGGCAGCCGTTTCTAGTCCACTACAGGACAAAGGCGTAATACATGGCAATTCATGCCTGGGGTTTAGTAATTTTTCATCACAAAGCTGGCCAGTGCAGATTGATGATGGTAGGAGATTTTCTTATGATCGCTCGGTGCAAAGCAACCTAGTATGGGTGGCCCTGACTAGTACAGCTTTGCAGATCATGGCGATGTAATAAAGAATTCCTGGCAAAAAATTTGGTCACTACTTAAATACGCAAACCCTTTCGCCACGTGAAGGTATACCCGGTCGGAAAAGGGGATATATATATATTTATTTATATATATATATATATATATATATATATATATATATATATATATATATACATATATAATATATATATATACATATAACATATATATAATATATATATGTAATAAATATACATATTCATATACATATATATATATATATATAAATATATATATACACGTATATATATATACATATATTAATATATGTATATATATGTAGTATGTATGTATGTATGTATGTATGTATATATATATATATATATATATATATATATATATATATACATATATATATATATATATATATATATATATATATATATATATATATATATATATATATAGAAATTTTAAAGAGAAAATGAATAATCTATCAGGTTTTAGTTTAAGAATCCTGGGACTTAATTCCAATTTAAGTAATATAATCCGCCTTTAAGGTTCATCGTCACGTGCACGATTATCACAGTTGTCGTTAATATTCAAGATATTTCAGGACGAAGCTTAATTCCACCCCCATATATTCAGTTATCAAAATTAATTGAATGCAACTTTTCCCTGTTACTACAACGTTTCCTTTGGTGGCAAAGCCAAGACATTTCTCCAATTACAGATACAGTAACGACCTTTTTCTTTTTTTACATACCATTCCAATTACAGGTACAGTAATGACATTTTCCCTTTTTTACATAACATTCCAATTAAAGGTAATGATTTTTTTTTTACATAACATTCCAATTACATGTATTGACATTTTACCCTTTTTTCACATAACATTCCAATTACAGGTAGTGATATTTTCTTCTTTTTGCATACCATTCCAATTACAGATAATGAGATTTTCCCATTTTTTTTTCATTACATGGTGACTAAGACGCTTCAACGCCTCCAATTTCATTACTTTTAAAACCTCATTGTATTTGTACAAAGATACTAGAAACCTACTGTGTAGAAAAGACCTATTAGGCTGAAGGTGTTTGAAGTGTCAGCTCAATACTAAGGCCAATGCGATATTAAAAGGCTTTCCCACAACAATAAGGTTGTGGTGGCCGGTTGGTAACGTCCTTGCCTGGTGATCGCCAACAGGGGTTCAAGTCCCGCTCAAACTTGTTAGTTCCTTTGGTCACTGCAACCCCACCATCCTTATGAGCTAATGATGGGTGGTTTGGGGTAGCTTAGAGGTCTATCTGCTGAGTCACCAGCAGCCATTGCCTGGCCCTCCTAGGGCCTTGCTTGGGTGGAGAGGGGTCTTGGGCGCTGATCACATGTATATATGGTCAGTCTCTAGCGCATTGTCCGGCTTGATATGGCTATGTTACTGCCCCTTGCCTCTGCCATTCATGAGCGGCCTTTAAACCTTTAAATAGCCAAACCGGAGCACATTAACAAAGGTCATCAGTTTTAATTTTCCGTCCCGTTGAAGATTCTTCACAAAAAGACACAAGGTAAAACAAATATCACTTTTATCTA
>NC_090732.1:160164862-160174862 GCF_036898095.1 Palaemon carinicauda | reverse complement strand
TAGGATACATAGCATTACAAAACGACCATATATTGCAAAGTAATGCAATATAAAATAGCCTCTATATTAGACCGTAATAAACTACCACATAAATTATAACTTCCTACATTACTAACTACAATATTTTTCTCTTTATGTGTACCCGTAACACCCTAGCGTCCGTTGGACAAGTAAACAAGCTGGCTCAAACATTTCCAACATTTCTGTCTCTTTCGGAAACAGACGCCACAGTTTACTTTATCGACAGGTGTTCAAACAGCAGCATTGAATTTACAGAGTGAAAATCGTTTCCATAACCACGCTTGGTTGGAAATATCGAGAAGATACTTATTCATCGGCTTTTGAGAGAGAAGCGAGCGTTCTTCAGTCTACTTGTTTTTTTTTGACAACACATTTTTCCTATGTCTTGTTCCTTGTTTATTCTATTGATTGAGTTCAATCGACGTCAGAACGTAATTACATCCATTAATTCGAAGCCATTTGCAGAGGCAAACACTTCAGCCGTCCTTTGCTTAATGGGAGGGCATTCGGATAACGAGGACGTATGTTTGTGTGGTGCGTCTCGGTAGGCTTATTCTGGAAGTGGTGTTTCTGGTTACGACCAAGTGATAAACATTTCTTATGACTGACCAGGGATTTCTCCCTCACTCTTCTTTCTCCCCTGTTGTTGTTGTTGTTGTTGTTGTTGTTGCTCTGCATCGTAGTTACGACTGTTTCGCACCCTTTGTGTGATATATTGTTGGTCAGCTTTTTTGTTTATTCGTTTCCACAGAGATAATATCTTTGAGCTGAATGGAATAGTAAACAAAAATATTGTAGGCTATCAAAAATTATTCTCTCTCTCTCTCTCTCCTCTCTCTCTCTCTCTCTCTCTCTCTCTCTCTCTAACAAGAATTTTCAAGTTTTCTTAAGAAAATATATACATAGAATAAAGATAAATAGAAACTTATGTTCGTCATATATGTAGCCTACATACAATATGTCTATGTATATTTATACCGTATACACACACGCACACACACACACATACACATCCCGTTGAGTGTGTCCCTAGCGGTACACTCGGAAACCACAACTGCCGTGTTGTAGTTAGGAAAGGGGGATGGGGTGGGAAGGATAGAATTTGTGTGTGCGTGTGTCTACACATCTATCTAAAATATTTACCCGTTCCTTTTGGCGGGTAGCGTACACTTCTATCTATCTATCTATCTATCTATATATATATATATATATATAGATAGATAGATAGATAGATAGAGAGAAGTGTACGCTACCCGTTCCTTTCTATCTATATATATATATATATATATATCGGACTATACATTTAAGCCCAATAGACAAGAAAAGATGATATAATCTTAATTCTGGTTATTTTCATCCCGTGACCCAAAAAGAATTTACAGCCTCTGGGCGGGTAGCGTACACTTCTATCTATCTATCTATCTATCTATCTATATATCTATCTATCTATATATACATATATATATATATATATATATATCGGACTCTCTAAACATTTAAGCCCAATAGACAAGAAAAGATGATATAATCTTAATTCTGGTTATTTTCATCCCGTGACCCAAAAAGAATTTACAGCCTCTGGGCGGGTAGCGTACACTTCTATCTATCTATCTATCTATCTATCTATATATACATATATATATATATATATATATATCGGACTCTCTAAACATTTAAGCCCAATAGACAAGAAAAGATGATATAATCTTAATTCTGGTTATTTTCATCCCGTGACCCAAAAAGAATTTACAGCCTCTGGGCGGGTAGCGTACACTTCTATCTATCTATCTATCTATCTATCTATATATACATATATATATATATATATATATATCGGACTCTCTAAACATTTAAGCCCAATAGACAAGAAAAGATGATATAATCTTAATTCTGGTTATTTTCATCCCGTGACCCAAAAAGAATTTACAGCCTCTGGGCGGGTAGCGTACACTTCTATCTATCTATCTATCTATCTATCTATATATACATATATATATATATATATATATCGGACTCTCTAAACATTTAAGCCCAATAGACAAGAAAAGATGATATAATCTTAATTCTGGTTATTTTCATCCCGTGACCCAAAAAGAATTTACAGCCTCTGGGCGGGTAGCGTACACTTCTATCTATCTATCTATCTATCTATCTATATATACATATATATATATATATATATATATCGGACTCTCTAAACATTTAAGCCCAATAGACAAGAAAAGATGATATAATCTTAATTCTGGTTATTTTCATCCCGTGACCCAAAAAGAATTTACAGCCTCTGGGCGGGTAGCGTACACTTCTATCTATCTATCTATCTATCTATCTATATATACATATATATATATATATATATATATCGGACTCTCTAAACATTTAAGCCCAATAGACAAGAAAAGATGATATAATCTTAATTCTGGTTATTTTCATCCCGTGACCCAAAAAGAATTTACAGCCTCTGGGGAAGTCCCCCGACAGCCCGTAATAAAAGGATTATGCTTTCGGCACGCAAACACACCCACGCACAGATCTCTGGTTCGATATCGCTGTGAATTCAGGCCCCATTTACCTGCAAATTGTCTGCAAACATGAGCGAACACACGCAGGCTTAAAAGCATAAGTTCGTGTGATAAAATCGAAATCGAATGATTATTAGGAAAATTAATTCAGTGCAAACACAGGCAGGTAACGAACATATAAAATGCGTGTTTGTTTACATAATCTAGGATAAATTTTTGTTCAAGTTGCATATAGAAAAGAGCAAGTGTCTGGCTCTATATACAGTATATATATATATATATATATACACATATATATATATATACATATATATATATATATATATATATATCCGGTCACATCAACTCTCTCCATCCCTCGGATAATGAGAGAGGGAGTAGTCATACCCTGGTGAGAAGTTGTGTGTGTGTGTGTATATCTTAACATTTAGTGATCATTTTTGACGGGTCGCGTACACAAGTTTTAAACAATGGCGATACATTTAGTACCCTTAACCCCAATGATGGAAATGGGACGACTTCATTTGTGATAATCATACCTATGAAAATTACCACAACTAGGAATAACTTGAAAATAGCTCTAGGGAAAGCGCGTCATCTCGGAGATCAGATCAAGACGCACCTTGAATTGAAAACTGAAGCGAGAGATGGGAATCGTCGTAAAAAACTATCACACCTCATATGAGGCAACGTGAATAGCATTAGATCTGTTTATGCAACTACGTAGTTACCCTGCAGTTACCTTTATACGTTTACTTGTTCGTTAATGTCATCAGGCATACGGGCATAATCCATGCACGCCGTCAGAAGTACTATGGTAATATCTGACGACGAGGATAATAGCGAACAATAAGCTTAGTAGGGTTCGCTAATTAAATGAAAAATTAGGACAGAAAAAAGATCCATTTTTATTTCCAATTTCAAGCATCGGATGAGCATCATCCTGTTTTTATCTACAAGAACTGAAGTAGAAAAAAAAAGAGTGACAACGTTTTATTTGAGAGGTTTAAATAGAAAACCAATAAACTAACAGTAATATAACTAGTTACTTTGTCTAATTTTATACACACAGACACAGACACACACACACACACACACACTATATATATATATATATATATATTTCGATTTTTTGTCTTTATAAATGTTTAGCATGTTTGTTGCTATAAGTTTCCTTTGGAGGGGTAGGGTAAGTACCATAAAGTCTTTTTAGCGCACATTTTAATCTACTACAGTCACATAACTCCAAGTACCTATGTCATTAACGAGGTTAACAGAGGCGCAATGGCTTATAAACAGAGAATGGCCACCAACCACTCCACGTCATTGATTTTCTTATTTGCCCTATTTCAAAATCTAAAATTCTGCCCTTTCCTTTGTATATCAGTGTACGCGACCCTTCAAAAAATTACGGCTAAATATTTAGATAGAGATAATTATACACATACACCATTACCAAAGTGTGACTACTCCCTTTCCCCTTATCGGCGGGACGGGAAAAGACCAAGTGAGTTATACGTCTGGCAATGCTGCTGAGCGTGACTGGAAAAAAAGAAAAAAAATATATAAATATATATATATATATATATATATACATATATATATATATATATATACATATATATATATATATATATACATATATATATATATATATATATATATATGAAGCTAGGCACTTGCTCTTTACTATAAGGAAGAGTTTCGTGTTAACATTGTTATTATATCGTTACTTTTCTCTTATATTTCACTTTACTTCTCTGTTCACTTTTCCGTACGAAGTCCGTTTGAAATAATGAAATATTAATACGAACGTAGATCCTCTCTCTTGAAAGGAGATAGAGTTACATGGAAGGGAGTCTCATTAACAACATCATTCCTTTCGAATTGCCATCAGATTGTCTTTGAAGCGAAAAATAAATAAAGCTTGTGAATGAATGATCCCCAATTTACTGAATTGGTTGGATGAGAAGACAGGACGCTATGGCACTGACACTTGGCGCTGGGCCACAAACCATAACTCACTCGCTTTATTCTAAACCCTCTCTTCCTCTCTCCTACGACGCAATGCTATCTATCAACACCACATATATGTCTGCGTTTATATATATATATATATATATATACATATGTATGTACTGTATATATATACATACATATACATATATATATATATATATATATATAATATAAATATATATATATATACATATTATAAATATATATATATATATATATATATATATATAGATAGATAGACAGATAGATAGATAGATAGATATGTGTGTGTATGCATGTTATCATATGGTTGAAAATAAATTTTAGTCTCAATAGCATAAAGCGATTACTGTGATAAAAAGATAATGATTTGATGAATTAACAAACCTTATTTTGACAAATTTAAAAATAGAAAAAGGTCAGATGTTCAGCCAACAACTCCATCAGCAATAGCTTGGTCGGAAAAGAGTACAAAAAGCCTTTCGTTTACGTGAATAGTGATGAGTCTGGGCAATTAGCAGCCAGGGTCATGAGTCATGCCCGCAAGGAAAAGCTTAGATTTCTCCCACATAAATCAAAGTTCTGCATAGAACAAAGGTAGATTTCAAGAACTATATAGGGCAAAGGTTCAACATAATATATCTTCATTTAAAATGCATTGTGGCCACGGATTACAATGGGGTAGACGTCTTTTCAACTATTTATGTTTTAGTGATATAGCTCAGAATTGTCATATTGCGTTCCCTTGAAACTAAAAAAAATCCACGATAGTAACGTTATGTTCCCATAAAGGTAAAAAAAAATAATTCCTGAATGGTCATATTGCGTTCCTATAGAGCTAAAAAAAAATTTCTAAAGAAGTGGAGGAAGTGAAATTAATATTTGGATATACTGAGATTCCCTGAAAGTATATTTAAGTGGCTGAAATAATAAATGCAACTGAAGGATTTTTCTTACTTTGAAGAATAAATTTTCTAAGATTATAAGAGCAGCTTCTATAGATTAACCTTTACGTAAAAATAAAGGCAGTATTAAAAAAAACTGTTTTCAGGAGCAATAATCATCTTGCAGTAATAGTGAGATTTTCATTTCAAAATTCATTATCTTTCTTAATACCATAACAATTACACTATTTTCACATTCAATATATTATACTAGCGTAGTCGACCCGTCAAAAATGACGGCTAAATATTTAGATAGATCTGCATACATACGTACACAGATTCAAGCCTTCCCATCCACCCAACCCCCTCCCCCTTTCCTCTCGGGGTACCCCCTCACCCAAGGGTGAATGACCGGAAAGATATATATATATATATATATATATATACATAATATACATATATATAAATATATATATATATATATATATATATAACATAATATACATATATATATGTATATATATGTATATATAACTTATATATATATATATATATATATGTATAACTTATATATACAGTATATATATATATAGGCTATACATATATATATATATATATATATATAAACTCATATATTATACTCCTAACATCTTTATTCTCTACCTGTCTTTGTTGCTGAGTTGCCAAGTCAATGGAACCTCAGTTTCTAGAGCCCCGGTTCGATTCCCCGGTCGACCAGAAGCTATTATCTTTGAGTTGATTCCCCCCTTGGGTTTTTTATCCCGAGTATAATATATGGCTTATGTGATTTTATATATATATATATATATATATATATACATATACATAGCCAGACAATTGCCTTTTATTATATACAGGAGATTTCTTAACGTTCAATAATAACGATTCCCCTCACAGAAGCGATAATCCAATAAGCTTCCCTTGCATTTCATATGCGCAGCCAAAATAAAACTAGCAACATGAACTGCATCATGGTTACCAAACCTTAATCTCGAGTCAATCAAGAACTGCCCCTTGCAATCTTCCTGCCTCAGAGAACGCAACTCCAAAACATCCCCTCTTCCACCCTCACTGCAACCCCCCCCCCCCCCCCAACTCCCCGCTCCGTCATTTTGGTTACAAAGGTCGTCTTTAGTTTCTAAAACTGGAACGTGCTGCAGTAAAAGCTCTGACACAAATTATTTCCATCGATAAAGAAAAATGAAAACAAAAAGTTAAGCATTGTATATGAACCTAATTTCTCCAAATATACTCCCTAATAGCATTTAAAAAAAATAAACCTTTAATGGTAATCCATTTATGTTCATCGCACAGTTCACTTTGCTGCCCATTAGACTTACAACGTCAAAGGATTACTAATCCGACAAAACTTTTTATTATCTCATTGATAATGTATTACTAAACATCATAGTGTGTTTATAACATTACACAATACTAAAATTCATAGTCATCAAGAATGGGGGATGGGATTCTTTATCACACAGCGGTTCCACTCGCACATAATTGACTACAATTTAAAATCAGCTATATTTATAGGACTAATGGTTTCCAAAATTAGATGAGGCAATTGAAAGATTTGGTACCTAATGACATTTTTATTTTTAGATCCGGATAATAAACGAGAAACTGGAGTAAGCACCACAGAAGGAAGGACTTTTTTTGAACTCCCGCAGGGTCTTAAGAGATAAAATATCAAAAGATAAGATAATTAAATATTGGAAAATGGGGCATTTGAGTTCATGGTACCTGGGTCATCTAAGAAGTTGCCATAAGAATTAAATTATGTGAAGAATCAATGACATTAATTAAAGCAGAAATTAAAACTATCACAAGGAAAATATAAGTTAAAGGGAAAAAAAAAACTTAATGACATTTAACAGGGCTCAAATAAAGATTAAAAAATGCCTCAAAAATTAAACCCGGAGGATGATGATTATGGAGGTATGATTTTCCGCGCTGGAGAAACCTATACCTGTCAAAGCTTAAAAAGTTTATTACGATATCTATTTGGTCATAAGATGTGTATTATTACATTCATTCGCTTAACAATGTCGCATGAGTTGATGACTGTACCTATACTCATTTTTTTTTAAATGAGACGCATTTGCACTGACTCGCAGCAGTGCCCTTTTAGCTCGGAAAAGCTTCCTGCTATCTGATTGGTTAGAATTACCTTCCCTAACCAATCAGCGATCAGGAAACTTTTCCGAGCTAAAAGGCACCCCTGCGAGTCGATGCAAATCTGCCTCACTAAAAAGAATTGACTATAGGGTGTGAGGGATTCATCATTATCATTATAAAATATTAGACCTAATATAATATCCTCTCGGTCCATAAACATAGCCGTTTATTACCCTCGCCAACTTCGTTGTGGAGGTTAGGTTTTGAAAGGCGGGTATTTATTTATTTGTTTGTATGTTTGTTACCCCCACTGTTTGTAGGTTTGTTTGTTTGTTTGGGATTCACAAAACTAAAAACCTATTCCACTGAACCTCATGAAATATGATGGGATAAATGGCCATGATCCAAGAACAATTTGATTAGACTGAGGGAGTGACTGGGGTCAAAGGTCAAATTCGAGGTCACGAAAAGGTAAAAAAACACTTATCAGCTATATCGTGGCCTCTGTATACGATTTGCATGAAACTAGTGTCAAAATGTGCTTAATTCAATTGCCTATCTTATGGTATGTGCTTATCAAGTGCCCGTTCTAGTTGCAAGTTATATTTGGCCATTTCAATGAGTAACTACCTCTTCTCTTGCATTATTAGGTAGTAGGTTGACCTTGGCACCAGCCGACCGTTGAGATACTACCGCTAGAGAGTTATGGAGTCCTTTGACTGGCCTGACAGTTCTACATAGGACACTTCTCTCTAGTTACGGTTCTTTCCCTTTGCCTACATCGACACCGAATCGTCTGGCCTATTCTTTACAGATTCTCCTCTGTCCTCATACACCTGGCAACACTGAGACTACCTAACAATTCTTCTTCACCAAGGGGTTAACTACTGCACTGTAATTGTTCACTGGCCATTTTCCTCTTGGTAAGGGTAGAAGAGACTCTTCTGCTATGGTAAGCAGCTCTTCTAGGAGAAGCACACTGCAAAATCAAACCATTGTTCTCTAGTTTTGGATAGTGCCATAGCCTTTGTACCATGGTCTTACACTGCCTTGGGTTAGAGTTCTCTTGCTTGAGGGTACACTCGGGCACACTTTTCTATCTAGTTTCTCTTCCTCTTGTTTTGTTAAAGTTTTTATAGTTTAAATAGGAAATATTTATTTTAATATTGTTACTATTCTTAAAATACTTTAATTTTCCTTATATTCTTTCCTCACTGGGCTATTTTCCCTGTTGGGGCCCCTGGGCTTTTTCCCTGTTGGGGCCCCTGAGCTTATAGCATCCTGGTTTTCCAACTAGGGTTATAGCTTAGCATTTAATAATAATAATAATAATAATAATAATAATAATAATAATAATAATAATAATAATAATAATAATAATAACAATAATAATAATAATATTGGACGGGCTATTCGTAGTTACATAGGAAGGATACAAACACAATTATAACAGGACATTGACTATTCTTGCAGGTGCTTCAAGTTACAGAAAGGAATTATTGATAAGCACTATCATTCATTTCACTGGTGACCAAAACCGAATACAAATGAAAACCGGTGGGCGTCAGTTTCCGACGATGGGTGTTAGTAACAGCTGTTATACGTTGGGGACCAAAAATAAATGTTGACGATGACCAGCCGGGGAACTTTAATATCTAGAATTGAAACGTCCTAAAATACAATACATAAAAATATTATTTTCATTTCTATAGGTTTCATCGGGCGTAACAAAGGTTTTTGTATTAATAACTAGTTCCAGTGACCCGTCAAAAATGATGGCAAAATGTTTAGATAGATATCCACACACTCTGCCTTTCACCAGTGTATGACCACTCCCTCTCCTACTACTAGAGAGAGAGAGAGAGAGAGAGAGAGAGAGAGAGAGAGTTGTTGTACGTCTGGCAATGTTTCTTGGAGTGCCCAGAAAGATAAGTATGTATGTATGTGTGTGTATATATATATATATATATATACATATATATATATATATATATATTATATATATATGCTGTATATATAAAACACACACACACACACACATATATATATATATATATATACACACATGTATATCATACACACACACACACACATATATATATATATATATAACCAGACACCTGCTCTATTATATAGGGGAGATGAGTGATGGTAACCGTCGTCCTAAAATATTTGAATAAAGAATGGGAAATTAGGTATTATCAAAAGTATTGATCATCTTAATATACTGCCAAAGGCTATCTATTACAATGCATAACAGTCTTGCGTTACTGAGTAAAGCCATAAATGCCAAGAACTTTATAATTCAGGTCACAACTGTACTGCAGAATTCAAGCAAATTTTTCAAGTCAGAGGTAGCCTTACCACCATTTAAAGGTTTAAAGGCTGCTCATGAATGGCAGAGGCAAGGGACAGTGACACTCCCCTATCAAG
>NC_090732.1:160147515-160155015 GCF_036898095.1 Palaemon carinicauda | reverse complement strand
AAAAAATAAACCTTTAATGGTAATCCATTTATGTTCATTGCACAGTTCACTTTGCTGCCCATTAGACTTACAACGTCAAAGGATTACTAATCCGACAAAACTTTTATTATCTCATTGATAATGTATTACTAAACATCATAGTGTGTTTATAACATTACACAATACTAAAATTCATAGTCATCAAGAACGGGGGATGGGATTCTTCATTACACAGCGGTTCCATTCGCACATAATTGACTACAATTTAAAATCAGCTATATATATATATATATATATATATATATATATATATATATATATATATATATATATATATATATATATATATATATATATATATATATATATATATATATATATATATATATATATATATATATATATATATATATATATATATATATATAGGACTAACGGTTTCCATAATTAGATGAGGCAATTGAAAGATTTGGTACCTAATGACTTTTTTATTTTTAGATCCGGATAATTAACGAGAAACTGGAGTAAGCACCACAGAAGGAAGGACTTTTTTTGAACTCCCGCAGGGTCCTAGAGATATAATGTCAAAAGGTAAAATAATTAAATATTAGAAAATGGGGCATTTGAGCTCATGGTACCTGGGTCATCTAAGAAGTTGCCATAAGAACTAAAAAGATGTGAAGAATCAGTGACATTAATTAAAGCAGAAATTAAAACTATCACAAGGAAAATATAAGTTAAAGGAAAAAAAAACTTACTGACATTTAACAGGGCTCAAATAAAGATCGAGTAATACCTCAAAAATTAAACCCTTGTGTCGACGTTCATCTTTTTAAAATTTTCAGGTTTCCCTAACTCCTCCATTGCTATCCCCACCCCTAGCATGCTATTGCCATATAGATGGGGTCTTCCAAAAGCATTGCACATTCTTCAGTTGCTCTTATCGAGCTCATTGCTGTCAGACATGTCAGTACAGTACTCCACTTTTCCAGATTGAGAAATTGTTGATTATTACTTCAGGATTATAATTAGGTTAGTCATCTGTCTTCAGGTGTTGAAATGCTTTTCTACATTCCCCTTCTAGTTGTGTTTTGTGGAAACAAACTAAAAAGTTTATCACGATATCTATTTGGTCATAAGATGTGTATTATTACATGCATTCGCTTAACAAAGTCGCATGAGTTGATGACTGTACCTAAACTCAATTTTTTTTAAACGAGACACATTTGCACCGACTCGCAGCGGTGCCCTTTTAGCTCGGAAAAGCTTCCTGCTATCTGATTGGTTAGAATTACCTTCTCTAACCAATCAGCGACCGGGAAACTTTTCCGAGCTAAAAGGGCACCGCTGCGAGTCAATGCAAAACTGCCTCACTAAAAAGAATTGACTATAGGGTGTGAGGGATTCATCATTATCATTATAAAATATTAGACCTTATATAATATCCTATCGGTCCATAAACATAGCCGTTTGTTACCTCCGCCAACTTCGTTGTGGAGGTTATGTTTTGAAAGGCGGGTATTTATTTATTTCTTTGTATGTTTGTTAACCCCACTGTTTGTAGGTTTGTTTGTTTGTGATTCACAAAACTAAAAACCTATTCCACTGAACCTCATGAAATATGATGGGATAATTGGCCATGATCCAAGGACAATTTGATTAGACTGAGGGAGTGACTGGGTCAAAGGTCAAATTCGAGGTCACGAAAAGCTCAAAAAACACCTTTCATGCTATATCATGGCCTCTTTATACGATCTGCATGAAACTAGTGTCAAAATGTGCTTAATTCAATTGCCTATCTTGTGGTATGTGCTTATCAAGTGGCCGTTCTAGTTTCAAGTTATATTTGGCCATTTCAATGAGTAACTACCTCTTCTCTTGCATTATTGGACGGGCTATTCGTAGTTACATAGGAAGGATACAAACTCAAATATAATAGGGCATTGACTATTCTTGCAGGTGCTTCAAGTTACAGAAAGGAATTATTGATAAGTATATAATTTTCACTGGTGACCAAAACCGAATACAAATGAAAACCGGTGGGCGTCAGCGTCCGACGATGGGTGTTAGTAACAGCTGTTATACGTTGGTGACCAAAAATAAATGTTGACGATTACCAGCCGGGGAACTTTAATATCTAGAAATTGAAACGTCCTAAAATACAATACATGAAAAATATTACTTCCATTTCTATAAGGTTTTTGTATTAATAACTAGTTTAAGTGACCCGTCAAAAATGATGGCAAAATGTTTAGATAGATATCCACACACTCTGCCTTTCACCAGTGTATGACTACTCCCTCTCCTACTACTAGAGAGAGAGAGAGAGAGAGAGAGAGAGAGAGAGAGAGAGAGAGAGAGAGAGAGAGCCTTACCTTACCTTATTGCCTTATTTTTTGTTTGGGTTCCCCCAGGTCCCTCAGTGTGAGGCACCTCGTATATCCACCAGAGAGTTGCTAATGCATCTTCCGGTGTATTTTGCACCTTCCAGTCTTGGATGGTCTGGGATGCATCTTAGGTATTTATCGAGCTTATTCTTAAACACAATTACGCTCACTGCTGATATGTTTCTTAGATGAGCTGGCAGCACATTAAATAGTCGCTGCATTATCGATGCTGGTGCGTAGTGGATTAATGTCCTGTGCGCCTTTCTTAGTTTACCTGGTATATTTTTTGGCACTATTAATCTACCTCGGCTTGCTCTTTTTGATATTTTTAGCTCCATGATGTTTTCAGTAATTCCTTCTATTTGCTTCCATGCTCGTATTATCATGTAGCGTTCTCTTCTCCTTTCTAGACTGTATAGTTTTAAAAATTTCTGTCTTTCCCAGTAGTCAAGGTCCTTAACTTCTTCTATTCTAGCAGTATAGGACCTTTGTACACTCTCTATTTGCGCAATATCCTTTTGGTAGTGTGGGTACCATATCACATTGCAGTACTCGAGTGTACTACGTACATAAGTTTTGTAAAGCATAATCATGTGTTCAGCTTTCCTTGTTTTAAAGTGTCTGAATAACATTCCCACTTTTGCTTTACATTTAGCCAACAGTGTTACTATTTGGTCGTTGCATAACATATTCCTATTTAACATTACACCAAGGTCTTTAATTGCTTCCTTGTTTGTGATTGTCTCATTATTAGGTCCCTTGTATGCATATACCATTCCTTCTCTGTTAACATAATTTATTGATTCGAATTTATCGGAGTTAAATACCATCCTATTTATCTCCGCCCATTCATATATTTTGTTTAGATCTCTTTGTAGTGAGTTCCTATCTTCATCACAAGTAATTTCTCTACTTATTCTTGTGTCATCGGCGAAACTTCTCACTACGGAGTTTTCAACATCACAGTCTATGTCTGAGATCATAATAACAAACAGCAGTGCAGCTAATACCGTACCTTGTGGCACACCAGATATTACCTGGCCTTCATCTGATTTCTCGTCATTTGCAACCACTATCTGGTTTCTGTTTTGCAGGAATTCTTTTGCCCATTTTCCTATCTTTCCCACAATATTATGCTTTCTCATTGTTTTCTCCAATATGTTATGGTCTATCTTGTCAAAGGCTTTTGCAAAATCTAGATAGATCACATCTGTGTCTTTTTCATTTATCATATTTTTGTATGTTTTCATAGTGTGCAATCAGTTGGGTCTGTGTACTTTTTCCAGGCACAAAACCGTGTAGACCCATATTAAACAAATTATTTTTAACCAAATGGTTCATTATTTTCTTTTTTATTACCCTCTCATACACTTTTATAATATGTGATGTTAGACCAACAGGTCTATAATTGCTTGCCTCTAGTCTTGATCCACTTTTGAAGATAGGGGTTATATAAGCTAATTTATGTTTAACATATATCTCGCTCATATCTACACTTTGTCTTAGCAGTATTGCAAGCGGCTTCGCGATAGTGTTTGCAGTTTTTTTTAACAAAATCGCTGGAACTCCATCTGGTCCGGCTGCCGATCCATTTTTAATTTTGTTTATATCCGTGACAATATCTGCTTCATTAATATCTATATCCGTTAGATATTCAACATTTTCTTCTCTCATTTCTGTTTCATTATTCTCATTCGCAATTTTTGGTGTGAACTCACTCCTATATTTTTCTGCTAATATGTTGCATATTTCCTTTTTTTCATTCGTTAGCCGTCCTTCAATTCTTAGAGGGCCTATTTCTAATCTCCCTTTATTCATCTTTTTTGCATAGGAGTAAAGTACTTTGGGGTTTCTTTTTATATTTTGAAGTGTCCTTTCTTCTAAGTCCCTTTTTTCATTTTCTTTCGACTGTATAATCTTTTGTTCTCATTTTCTATCTTACATTTTATTTCCCTCATTTTCCATACATTTTTTTCTTTTGCAAGATTTTTCTTCCACTTTCTAATTTTCTGAAATAAGATCCTTCTGTCTCTTGGTATGCCCGTCTTTTGTTTATTGTTTTTTTTTTTCGGTACATATTTTTCAACAATTTTCTCCAGTATTTTGTACAATATGTCCGTATTTACCGTATATTATCACTTAAAAATACATTTTTCCATGCTTTATTCAGTTCTTCATTTATTTCTGACCATTTTATATTCTTACTGTAAAAATTATATTTTCCATATCCTTCCCAAAGTTTTGTGCTTTTATTAATTCTGCGATCACTTGCTTTGGAATGGACTATCAATTCTATGACATTGTGGTCTGAAATTCCCGTGTTATACACTATTATTTCTTTAACATAATTCACCTCATTCACAAATACTAGATCTAGGATATGTTCCTTTCTTGTTGGAATGTGGTTTATTTGTTGCATATTATGTTCTAATATCATATCTTGAAGCTTTTCAAATTGCCTCTTATCTTCTGCGCTACTATTACTATCTTTTTTATATGTATACATACAACCACTTTCTTCTATCCGTTCTTTCCAACCCACGAAAGGAAAGTTAAAATCTCCGGATAGGAGTATATTCCAGTCTTTATGGTTTCTACATATATCATCTATTTTTTCTATTATTATGTCAAACTCCTTAGTGTTTGGGGGTCTGTAAACTACAATATTCACTAGTTTTTCAAATTCAAATTCTACCGCAATCAATTCACATTCTGTGTTGCTATATTTTTCACAGACTTTTCCTTGATTTATGTCTCTTCCATATATTGCGGTTCCCCCTTGATTCCTATTTTTTCTGTCTGATCTATAAGTTTGGAAACCCTTTATCTGGTCATCACTGCCAGTCTCTTGGGAATACCATGTTTCACTTATATTTAATATATCTATTTTTTTCAATTTGGGTTAGTTCTTCTAAGAACTCTATTTTCCTTTTAGAGTTACTCCTGACTAAACCCTGTGCATTCATCACTATTATGGTTTGTGTTTCATCCCCATTATTTAATATTGGTAATAATATGGATTCTCCCATGCTTCCTTCCTGTTCTGATATGATGTTCTTTTCTTCATTTCCCGGAATTCTGCCATTAAAAGAATCCAACTTTTCTATTATATGTGCTCTTTCGCCTTCATATTTATTTTTGGGTGTATACCTGCAATTGCCCCCATATCTGCACCAACCCCTGGCATTATAGATGCATTCTTTGTAGTTGGGCTCTAAATGTGCAGGTTTGGGTTGAAATGCCTCATATCTTGGGGCTCTTGGTTCATAGCGCGGTATATACACGGCCTGCTTTTTTGTTTCTTTTTTAGTTTCATTTTTCTTTTCAGTTTGCTGAGTTTTCTTACTTTCATCCATGGTTGCAGGATGAATATATCGACATTTTTTGTTGAAACTGCATCCTTTTCCTTCTTTTAGGTTTTTGCATATTTTTGGATGGAGATCTTTGCATTCGTCTCCATATCCGTCTAAATACGCACATTTACCATATATTTCATAGTTATGGCATATCTTTGGATGCTTGTAGTAGCATCTTTCGCCAAATCTGCAATTCCCTCTTTTCAGCATATTGCAGACTATATCCTTCTTTTCTATTTTTTCTTGTTCTTGCTCTTCCCTAAAATTATGTAGGTCCGGGTAGAGTCTCTTGGGTCTATTATTTGTTTCCATCTGGTAATTTTTTTCTTCATAAGTATGTTGTTGGATGGCATCATAGGTTATATCAATGATTTCTTCTGCATCCTTACACATATCCTGTTCATTATTCTCTTCTTCTTCTTTTTCTTCTTCTTCTGTTTCTTCTTCTTCCTCTTCTTTATCTTCAACTATTTGCAGATTTAGTCTCGACTTAATTATATTTTCTATCCAGACTAAGCATGTTGAGCAGAATACCTTTGTGTCTTTATTTTTTATTTTTTTGCTGTATTTCAGCACATGTGGGGTGTGTTGGAACATGACAGGCATCACATTTTCTAATCAATTATTGAGGATTATTAATGGAATACCATATCTTACATGTATTACACCATTTTGGCATTCATTTCCCCATTGCATCAATCAGCATATTCACCATATTGGACTTCTTATTGTTCTTTGATGGAATGTGTTGATTGATGTAGACTTTCTTTATAAGTCTCTTTATCACTTGGATCTTCTTTGGGATTTCTTCTATTATTTTGCTGATGTTTTCCGCAGATTTGCTCCAGTTTATTGGATCATATTGTTTCAATATGTCTGCGAATATTTTTCCGTCACACTGGGTAACGTTACTAGTGACCTCTGTTATCAGACGGTCGAGCTCCTGTTTCGCCAACTCATGGAATTTACTTTTGCTGAGTCCAGCGATGTCTCTACAAGCCTTGCCCGTGTTGTACATAGCCATCTTGATTAGATTTTTAGTAATTCACAAGATAACTATTCTATGCCGACGTTTTATCCCACTTCTCTGACCTCAAACTAATCACTGACTATTCACGAAAACTTGTAGCTATATTGCACTCGATAGCCTTTTGTTATCCGCCTTAAATCAGGATATTTATAGGGTCGCAAAAGTGTAATCACTCACTGGCACACATATACAAAAAGGGGGAGAGAGAGAGAGAGAGAGAGAGAGAGAGAGAGAGAGAGAGAGAGAGAGAGAGAGAGAGAGTTTTTATACGTCTGGCAATGTTTCTGGGAGTGACCAGAAAGATAAGTATGTATGTATGTGTGTGTATTTAATGTATATATATATATATATATATATATATATATATATATATATATATATATATATATATATATATATATATATATATATATATATATATATACATACATATATATATATATATATATATATATATATATATATATATATATATACACACACACACACACACACACACACACACACACACACACATATATATATATATATATATATATATATATATATATATATATATATATATATATATATAGCCAGACACCTGCTCTATTACTGTATATAGGGGAGATGAGTGATGGTAACCGTCGTCCTAAAATATTTGAATAAAGAATGGGAAATTAGGTATTATCAAAAGCATTGATCATCTTAATATACTGCCAAAGGCGATCTATTATAATACATAACAGTCTTGCGTTACTGAGTAAAG
>NC_090732.1:160137515-160142515 GCF_036898095.1 Palaemon carinicauda | reverse complement strand
ACAGCTCTCGTTTGTTGTATAGTTATGTTTTGGACTTGTGCCAACACGGATCTTGCTCGCTTCAGAGCTGTGTGACCAATCTTGCTCGCTTCATAGCTGTGTGACCAATCTTGCTCGCTTCAGAGCTGTGTGACCAATCTTGCTCGCTTCATAGCTGTGTGACCAATCTTGCTCGCTTCAGAGCTGTGTGACCAATCTTGCTCGCTTCAGAGCTGTGTGACCAATCCTGCTCGCTTCAGAGCTGTGTGACCAATCCTGCTCGCTTCAGAGCTGTGTGACCTATCTTGCTCGCTTCAGAGCTGTGTGACCAATCCTGCTCGCTTCAGAGCTGTGTGACCTATCTTGCTCGCTTCAGAGCTGTGTGACCAATCTTGCTCGCTTCAGAGCTGTGTGACCAATCTTGCTCGCTTCAGAGCTGTGTGACCTATCTTGCTCGCTTCAGAGCTGTGTGACCTATCTTGCTCGCTTCAGAGCTGTGTGACCAATCTTGCTCGCTTCAGAGCTGTGTGACCTATCTTGCTCGCTTCAGAGCTGTGTGACCAATCTTGCTCGCTTCAGAGCTGTGTGACCAATCTTGCTCGCTTCAGAGCTGTGTGACCTATCTTGCTCGCTTCAGAGCTGTGTGACCAATCTTGCTCGCTTCAGAGGCTGTGTGACCAATCTTGCTCGCTTCAGAGCTGTGTGACCAATCTTGCTCGCTTCAGAGCTGTGTGACCTATCTTGCTCGCTTCAGAGCTGTGTGACCAATCTTGCTCGCTTCAGAGCTGTGTGACCAATCTTGCTCGCTTCAGAGCTGTGTGACCTATCTTGCTCGCTTCAGAGCTGTGTGACCAATCTTGCTCGCTTCAGAGCTGTGTGACCTATCTTGCTCGCTTCAGAGCTGTGACCAATCTTGCTCGCTTCATAGTCTGTGTGACCAATCTTGCTCGCTTCAGAGCTGTGTGACCTATCTTGGTCGCTTCAGAGCTGTGTGACCAATCCTGCTCGCTTCAGAGCTGTGTGACCAATCTTGCTCGCTTCAGAGCTGTGTGACCTATCTTGCTCGCTTCAGAGCTGTGTGACCAATCTTGCTCGCTTCAGAGCTGTGTGACCTATCTTGCTCGCTTCAGAGCTGTGTGACCAATCTTGCTCGCTTCATAGCTGTGTGACCAATCTTGCTCGCTTCAGAGCTGTGTGACCTATCTTGGTCGCTTCAGAGCTGTGTGACCAATCCTGCTCGCTTCAGAGCTGTGTGACCAATCTTGCTCGCTTCAGAGCTGTGTGACCAATCCTGCTCGCTTCAGAGCTGTGTGACCAATCTTGCTCGCTTCAGAGCTGTGTGACCAATCCTGCTCGCTTCAGAGCTGTGTGACCAATCCTGCTCGCTTCAGAGCTGTGTGACCAATCATGCTCGCTTCAGAGCTGTGTGACCAATCCTGCTCGCTTCAGACCTGTGTGACAAATCCTGCTCGCTTTAGAGCTGTGTGACCAATCCTGCTCGCTTGAGACCTGTGTGACCAATCTTGCTCGCTTCAGACCTGTGTGACCAATCTTGCTCGCTTTAGAGCTGTGTGACCAATCCTGCTCGCTTCAGAGCTGTGTGACCAATCCTGCTCGCTTCAGAGCTGTGTGACCAATCTTGCTCGCTTTAGAGCTGTGTGACCAATCTTGCTCGCTTCAGAGCTGTGTGACCAATCCTGCTCGCTTCAGAGCTGTGTGACCAATCCTGCTCGCTTCAGAGCTGTGTGACCAATCCTGCTCGCTTCAGAGCTGTGTGACCAATCCTGCGCGCTTCAGAGCTGTGTGACCAATCCTGCTCGCTTCAGAGCTGTGTGACCAATCCTGCTCGCTTCAGAGCTGTGTGACCAATCCTGCTCGCTTCAGAGCTGTGTGACCAATCTTGCGCGCTTCAGAGCTGTGTGACCAATCCTGCTCGCTTCAGAGCTGTGTGACCAATCCTGCTCGCTTCAGAGCTGTGTGACCAATCCTGCTCGCTTCAGAGCTGTGTGACCAATCTGCTCGCTTCAGAGCTGTGTGACCAATCTTGCTCGCTTCAGAGCTGTGTGACCAATCCTGCTCGCTTCAGAGCTGTGTGACCAATCTTGCTCGCTTCAGAGCTTTGTGACCAATCCTGCTCGCTTCAGAGCTGTGTGACCAATCCTGCTCGCTTCAGAGCTTTGTGACCAATCTTGCTCGCTTCAGAGCTGTGTGACCAATCCTGCTCGCTTCAGAGCTGTGTGACCAATCTTGCTCGCTTCAGAGCTGTGTGACCAATCTTGCTCGCTTCAGAGCTGTGTGACCAATCCTGCTCGCTTCAGAGCTGTGTGACCAATCCTGCTCGCTTCAGAGCTGTGTGACCAATCCTGCTCGCTTCAGAGCTGTGTGACCAATCTTGCTCGCTTCAGAGCTGTGTGACCAATCCTGCTCGCTTCAGAGCTTTGTGACCAATCCTGCTCGCTTCAGAGCTGTGTGACCAATCCTGCTCGCTTCAGAGCTGTGTGACCAATCCTGCTCGCTTCAGAGCTGTGTGACCAATCCTGCTCGCTTCAGAGCTGTGTGACCAATCCTGCTCGCTTCAGAGCTGTGTGACCAATCCTGCTCGCTTCAGAGCTGTGTGACCAATCCTGCTCGCTTCAGAGCTGTGTGACCAATCCTGCTCGCTTCAGACCTGTGTGACCAATCTTGCTCGTTTCAGAGCTGTGTGACCAATCTTGCTCGCTTTAGAGCTGTGTGACCAATCCTGCTCGCTTCAGAGCTGTGTGACCAATCCTGCTCGCTTCAGAGCTGTGTGACCAATCTTGCTCGCTTTAGAGCTGTGTGACCAATCCTGCTCGCTTCAGAGCTGTGTGACCAATCCTGCTCGCTTCAGAGCTGTGTGACCAATCTTGCTCGCTTTAGAGCTGTGTGACCAATCTTGCGCGCTTCAGAGCTGTGTGACCAATCTTGCTCGCTTCAGAGCTGTGTGACCAATCTTGCTCGCTTCAGAGCTGTGTGACCAATCCTGCTCGCTTCAGAGCTGTGTGACCAATCTTGCTCGCTTCAGAGCTGTGTGACCAATCCTGCTCGCTTCAGAGCTGTGTGACCAATCCTGCTCGCTTCAGAGCTGTGTGACCAATCCTGCTCGCTTCAGAGCTGTGTGACCAATCTTGCTCGCTTCAGACCTGTGTGACCAATCTTGCTCGCTTCAGAGCTGTGTGATCAGACTCCAACACCAAGTTTCCGTTTTTCCTGGAAGATTGATAAACTCTTGATAAACTCTACCAACAATGTTTCAATCATAATAATAGCCAGTCACCAGTTTATATAAATGGGGAGTGATGTTCATGGAGTATATAATAAATAGCACATGTTGGTGAAATTTACTAAAAAAAGTAAAAACTTGGCGTTCTTGGGCAAGCAACAACGGAGTATAGTCAAGGTACGAAAACAACTAAAGGAAGTTCAGATATAAAGTGACAGTAAATTTCAGCATGTGTGTGTGTACCACATATATATATATATATATAATATATATATATATATATATATATATATATATATATATATATATATATATATATATATATATATATATATAATATATATACAGTGTGTATATATATATATATATATATATATATATATATATATATATATATATATATATATATATATATATAAGTTCATATATATACACACACAAAGTATACATAAACACACACACACAGTATATATATATATATATATATATATATATATATATATATATATATATATATATATATATATATATATATATAATACCTTCGTCCTGATGGCAAATCATAAAACTTGACCGACAACCAGATATTTGATTTACGGCCGTGTTCAAACCCATAACAGGGTTTAATACACATACCTAAAGCATTTCGTCTCGTGCGTGACTTATGCTAGTCAAAACCAAGGTCTATAGAATGTCCAAAACAAGGTACTAACCAAGGTCATTTAATGGGAGAGGTCGGCTCATCAGCGAGCGATATTTCGTTCCGTCTGCGCACGACGTCACACCTCGTATAGTCTCCCTTGACAGCATTGACTGACAGGTATACGTAGTAACACGATGCAAGGATACCTTTCCAAAATAAAAATACTACTTAATATTTTATTTCTATTTTTTCTTTTTATTAAAGTACAGATTATCCTTACGGCAGACCATTCATCAAAGTTTAATAATATTCTGATGCTTCTAAACACAGTCATAGGGTATAGATGTATCTTAAAAGGGAACACAAATACTTTAATGTACTGACTGCCCCTTATTCTTAACCAAAGAGGTATAGATTAACGTAGAGAAAGTTGTCCCATTAAAGGACCTTGGTACTAATCACACTTCCTACTGATATGGGTTAGATTTCGAGACTCCCGTTGGATAATTCAATCAGTTAGCCATTCCCGACTAGCGGCTACTTGAGCCTATTGTACAGTCACACAGTTGGTGGATGTCCAGGTGTTTGAGAGAGATTTCCATTTCACCCCTTTCTCGACGACAGGTATTTGGGAGAGCAAAACCCGTCAAATAGGTCATTGAATTTTGACCGGTTTCGTGCTCCTAGACACCTGTCGTCTAGAAAGGGGTGAAATGAAAATCCCTCTCAAATGCCAGGATACCAACTTATAAAAGTGACTGCATACGATTTCTCCCTAAATTTTTATTCGAAAAATAAATTACGTTTTAATCTAGGCTGGAAATAATTTTCTTTCTGTATTTTTTGCGAAGAATTATTGTATAATCCATCACGCATTGGTTCCTTCCTAACATTGAGAAATATTCTATGGAAGGACACAACCTAGGTTCAGAATTTCCTACTTTATTATTATTATTATTATTATTATTATTATTATTATTATTATTAGCTACGCTACAACCTTAGTTGGAAACTAAATAGTCCAGTGAGGAAAGGATATAAGGAAATAAACAAACTACAGAAGTAATGAACAATTAAAATTAAATCTTTTAAGAACAGTAACATCAAAATAATCTTTAATATATAAACTATAAAACG
>NC_090732.1:160121802-160137015 GCF_036898095.1 Palaemon carinicauda | reverse complement strand
CAAGTCGAATTGAACCCCACTCGAGAATTCATTACGCTAATGAAGCACGAACAGAAGGTTTGTCCTCAGAGCACACCATAACAGGATTCAAGGGCTTCATGTCCTCTGTGCAAGTGTTTCTTCCACCTCCACACACTTATTATTAATAAAAAAAAAATTATTACTTGTAGTAGTAGTAGTAGTAGTAGTAGTAGTAGATACTTTGTATAAAGGTAAACGCACCTACAAATCGTCCATATTAAGTCCAACTTTGGTAAGAGTAAACATAGCCATTGTGCTGATCTTAAACATTTATTAAGCAAGTTTAATTCTAAATTAAAAAAAAAATAAAGAGCAGTCTACAACATGGATTACCTCCAAAGTACTCTCAACTATTAATAACTAAAGCTCGTGGTAATGAGTGAATATATTTAAAATCATTATCATTATTATTGGTTAAACGCTAAATGCATCACTCGTTACCATAATAAAATTTGATGGTCATCAAATCAGATAATTTTTGCCAACAGACACCAAAAAATTAACTTCCACAAGAAAGTACCTAACTAAATATGTAGCCTATTTATCTAGATTCATTCAAATCCGTCAACTATTTCTAGTGCGTTTGCCGACTACCAACTTCACATCAAGAGATAAAAAAAAAGATAAACAGTAAATTAGAAACAGAAAATGGCAGCACTAAAAGACACTTCTCGACACTTTCTGGTTAAACATGTAGCTTCCATGCATGCAAGCAGTTAATGCGGCCACTTCCAAATGAAGTGTTACCAGCAGTAGTAAACTCAACGAGCCAAGCACCAGCAAAGAAGTTGCAAACAGTCTGTCTGAAGTAGCAAACACATTAATGACGAAACTTTAGTCGCTTTGCGTGAATAGTGATAATTATGCAAGCAACATTCTCGATACAGTAACCCCCTCCCCCTTCACATAAAACATGTTTACAGGCTGTCCAGGCACGATTTTTTATATTTTTTCTTCATTTTCATCTCAAAGAATAACTTAATTTAGGCTAATTTGAAAAACTGACAAGTTAGGAGGGTACATTTACCGCGTAAGTAGGAGAGAATATTATGGCCTGGTACGAAGGGTACAGTGCTCTGAAGAAAACGAGTGGGTACACCCAGGAAACAAATGGAAAGAGCTTTACGAGACCAAATATTTTTGATTATATTCAACCTGGTAATTTACATTTAGCATATAAATTTCACAACCGAAAAGGGGACAAAGTAATGTCTATATTTGTAACCTGAATTGAAGATCAATAAAAGGTAATAAGGATAACCATTACCGTTTGGATGATATACCAGCTAACATTCACCACGGGATTAGCGTATATACAAAGCGTGAAAGGCCCACTGTAGGCAGCATTAAGGGTTCTTTTTATATTCCCCAAAAAAGTCAGACGCATAACTTAAACTTTTAATCTACACCTTTTTGTTAACCCCCTCTTCCCATGAAGCTGTCCAACTTCTTCAACTTACCCTTGTCCCAATTTTCCCGTTCCTTTGCCAGTCTGGATTTGGGGTCTTTGAAGTGTCAAACATTTGGCCCACACCTGCACTCACTTTCTAGCCTTTGACTTTGCCTCCATTCTAGTTTCCTTTCCTACCTCTAAGGTTTAATTCTTGCTGATGAACAGCTTCCAGGCCCAGCACCTGGGGCCATATGGTCTGAACTCCAAAACTCAAATCCCCCCCCCCCCTCCCCATGCTCCGGAAGTCAAGTCAGCTTTGGAGATTTAGCAGCAACTTTTACTTCTTTCTTCCCTCAGCTGTTTCCTCTTTCCGACATTTTTTAGGGTTATCATTTCCTCTTACATCTCCGTCTCATTTTACGTGGGAGAATACTTTGCAACAAAAAATGAAAAAGAACGTTTTCTCAGAAGGCCTTTGAATGGAAGGCTGCAATAGAGTTCCAGGCACATTACCCTTGGGAATGTTATTCTCAGTGTCCTCTCTTGGGACTGGGAACGGGAGAATAACTAATGCGCAGTTATATCATTCAAACCGGTTTAAAGGCTGCTCGTGAATGGAAGAAGCAAGGGACAGTAACACTGCCATATCAAGCAGGACTGCCCTAGAGACTGTCCGTATACATATGATCAGCGTCTAAGGCCCTTCTCCACCCAAGCTCGGACCATGAAGGGCCGGGCAATGGCTGCTGATGACTCAGCAGGTAGAACTATAGGCTCCCCCAAAACCCCTCATCCTTAGATCACAAGACACTACTAGACACTATCGAGTTAGAGGGGAACTCAAACCCTAATCTGGCGACCATCAGGCAGAAATATTACTAATACGCCACAACAATGTCCTCACTACCAAAAAACAAACTTTTTAAGTATTCATTCAATTTTCGAAAGCATCAGGTCACTTATTTCATATTTCGTTCTAATAATTAAAAATGTGGATGCAATTATTCAAAATAATACCAAACGTTTTGAAATTATTCTCTGTTTTCCCCTCCTCCCCTCCACTCTTCGAAACTCCTTCTGCATGTAGTACACGAAATATTTTCCTTTACATTTGATTAGTCTTAAAAAAATGCCGTTTTCCCTGATATTTTGAACTTTTGGTCTCTAATAGCAATAGAAACCTATAGATTTAAGACCTAAATTCTCTTTCTATTACGTTTTTAATTTTTTTTTTTTTTTTTTTGATACAGGGATGGGCTACATGATGTAACTGAGTTATCCATAATCCTATTACTTTATTTAAACAAAATTATGAACACTAACATTGCTTTACAAAACAGAATATGTCAGCTATAGCCACATAAATAATAAACCAACAAAATTATTAACGACCATGTGATCAAAACCATTCTACGAAGCTAAATAATATTGACAAAACTCAGAATTATTTACGAGTAAATAAGGGCAAACAAACACCTCTTCTATTGGTAGGCAGCCTACAGCACAACAACCAACAAATGGGAATTACGGAGAAATGAATAAAACGGCCTGTAACCTCCCCCTCCCCCCCTACCAACCCCTTTCCCCAAACACTCGACGACACGATCGATAATCGATAGATACAATACGGAAGGCCAACATGTCGAACATTTGTTGCCATCGCCCGAAAAGAAGAATAGTCAAGCAATCTATTTCAGATCCACAAAACATTACTAAAACTAGCATTAAGATCAACGAGGAGAGAGAGAGAGAGAGAGAGAGAGAGAGAGAGAGAGAGAGAATCACTGCATTGTATAATGATTATTATTATTATTATAATTATCATTATTACTTGCTAAGCTACAACCCTAGCTGGAAGAGCAAGATGTTATAAGCCCAGGAGCCCCAACAGGGGGAAAATAGCCCAGTGAGGAAAGGAAATAAGGAAAAATAAAATATTTTAAGAACAGTAACATTAAAATAAATATTTCCTATATAAACTACAATTAACTACTATTAACAATCTTGGAATCCAAACCCTGCCTCTCAGTTATTGCCTATAATCTTATTAATCAAATATCATTCTTTCGTTAGTATGAAGAGAGAGAGAGAGAGAGAGAGAGAGAGAGAGAGAGAGCCTTACCTTATTGCCTTCTCTCTCTCTCTCTCTCTCTCTCTCTCTCTCTCTCTCTCAAATAAGGCAAATAAGGTAAGGCTCTCTCTCTCTCTCTCTCTCTCTCTCTCTCTCTCTCATACTGACGAAAGAATGATATTTGATAAATAAGATTATAGGCAATAACTGAGAGGCAGGGAGAGAGAGAGAGTGAGTTACAAGGATTTTGGATGTATCAAAGACTTTTTAGTCCGTCTACGGAGTCCACTTGCTCTTTCGTAGAGCGATTTAGTTTAAGCATTGAGAGAGAGAGAGAGAGAGAGAGAGAGAGAGAGAGAGCCTTACCTTATTTGCCTTATTTGAGAGAGAGAGAGAGAGAGAGAGAGAGAGAGAGAGAGCCTTACCTTATTTGCCTTCTCTCTCTCTCTCTCTCTCTCTCTCTCTCTCTCAAATAAGGCAAATAAGGTAAGGCTCTCTCTCTCTCTCTCTCTCTCTCTCTCTCTCTCTCTCTCAATGCTTAAACTAAATCGCTCCACCAAAGAGCGAATAGTCTCCGTGGATGGACTAAAAAGTCTTTGAGACATCGAAAATCCTTCTCTCTCTCTCTCTCTCTCTCTCTCTCTCTCTCTCTCAATGCTTAAACTAAATCGCTCTACGAAAGAGCAAGTGGACTCCGTAGACGGACTAAAAAGTCTTTGATACATCCAAAATCCTTGTAACTCACTCTCTCTCTCTCTCCCTGCCTCTCAGTTATTGCCTATAATCTTATTTATCAAATATCACTCTTTCGTCAGTATGAGAGAGAGAAGAGAGAGAGAGAGAGAGAGAGAGAGAGAAAGAGAGAGAGAGAGAGAGCCTTACCTTATTTGCCTTATTTGAGAGAGAGAGAGAGAGAGAGAGAGAGAGAGAGAAGGCAAATAAGGTAAGGCTCTCTCTCTCTCTCTCTCTCTCTCTCTCTCTCAAATAAGGCAAATAAGGTAAGGCTCTCTCTCTCTCTCTCTCTCTCTCTCTCTCTCTCTCTCTCTCGCTCTCTCTCTCTCTCTCTCTCTCTCTCTCATACTGACGAAAGAATGATATTTGATAAATAAGATTATAGGCAATAACTGAGAGGCAGGGAGAGAGAGAGAGAGTGAGTTACAAGGATTTTGGATGTATCAAAGACTTTTTAGTCCGTCTACGGAGTCCACTTGCTCTTTCGTAGAGCGATTTAGTTTAAGCATTGAGAGAGAGAGAGAGAGAGAGAGAGAGAGAGAGAGAGAAGGATTTTCGATGTCTCAAAGACTTTTTAGTCCATCCACGGAGACTATTCGCTCTTTGGTGGAGCGATTTAGTTTAAGCATTGAGAGAGAGAGAGAGAGAGAGAGAGAGAGAGAGAGAGAGAGACAGACAGAGACAGAGACAGAGAGAGAGAGAGAGAGAGAGGGGGGGGGGGGAATGCAGGCGTCGATCCAAAAGTATTGTCTATAGGACTCTATACCAAGGGTGAGGAACCCTTTTTGGGATGAAGGCCATCTTGCAATTCCTCAATGCTCCTTAAGGCTACATAGAATTTTGTAGGCTATTTTATCTTCCATGTAATTCATTAGTAATCTAAAGAAAGAGTGACAGGTTTATAAAAATGTACAGCATTACAATTTCAAATATTTGAATCGAGTACTTTTTTTATACAAGTAATCAAGTAAATGCATTATATTGAAAACTAAATTTAAAAATACTTCATTCAAGTTTGGGTAGTTTTCAAACTACCGTAAGTAAATGAAATATATCGAAAGTATGTCATTTTCAAATTACTTTAGTTAAGCAAGTAGGTTCTTTGTATTGAAGTGATGAATAAAATTATATTAATCTTTTGGAAAAGATAGCTTTTAAATATCAACAATATAACCTTTTCAAATATTTTATATTGGCAAGTAGGTACTTTTTAAATAATCACATCTCATAAAAATGCAACATCCCAGTAAAAAATTGTATCTGCTTAAACACACTTAGCTGTTTTCATTAAAAAAAAAAAAAACACAATTATTTGCTTTCTTAAGATGTTCAATAAATCCCTAGTTTTTAGCCATCATAGCTGGAACACCATCAGTGTATGACTTATTATAATAAGGAAGTAAAATTTAGTCCTCCTTTGTGACATTGCTTATTGAGGTTGTTAAAATGTTTGTTCCTCTTATCCTTGCGTTAAGGTTACCTAAGGGAAGCTGTTTTTCATACAATCAAAACTCACCAGTGAAAGCACAAATAAAATATTTTTATGCCAAAAATTTGGAAACTGTTGACTCATCTAAAACTAACATAGATCACAGTGAGGAGATGGTCAAAACAGGAACTCTCTCGTCCATCATACGTTAAATCACTCACTCACTGCAACTAGCAGTTTTTCCTTGTCAGCCACAACAGCTGTTGCTGCTGACAAGGAAACTGCTAATTGTATTCAGTTAAGATTCATTGAATTCAAGGAAAAATTGCTTCCATTCTAAGGGAGGTACATCACTGAACACAACTTTTCTATTGTCTGTGTGTACATATTTGTATGTGTGTACATACAGTAAAATGATTTCAAACACACAATATTCAGTGTCAAAGCAGAAATATACTACACATACTGTGCATATATCAAAGGCCGTAGAAGGCCGCACTTGATGGTCAGAAGGCCATATGCGGCCTTAAGGCCGCAGGTTCCCCATCCCTGGTCTATACTATCCACGCAACATACTTCGTTAGTCAAAACATTACGAGCAAGAGCATAATTTTTTTTTTTATTTTGGTTTACGTTTTCAGATGTGTGCTAAGGAGCTAAATGTCTCACCAGTTCCGTTTCCCGTTTTCCGATAATGTTCTTTGGATGGCAACTTTAAATTCATCTGTCATTTTGTTTTGCATTGCTGACTGCTTTTCTATTTATTTTTTTATTATTTAATTTTACCTTTACCTTCTTACTTTTGCTCTGTTCTTTTCCTTTCTCGTGTGTGGGCATTTCCATTCAAGTGAATGTTTATTGGCCTTGAAAAAATAGGAGGAAAATAACATTCTAAAGAATAATAACAATAATTATCACATTGAATAAGACACTGGTAAAGCAAATATAAACATGAAAGATGAGGACAAAACGAAGAAATTTCGTATTTTGGAATATTTCATACTCATTAGTGACTCGTTTCCTTGTCCGTTTTCGGGAGTAAAACGAGAACGCAATAAAAAATAAATCAATGCAATAACAAAAATAAAGCAAATATCTCTAAGAAATTAACTAGAACGAATTTAATTATAATGACTGAATGCCCTTCTGTGCACGCATGAATAATTGTGCCCTAGCAAATAGAAACAATGTATAATTTTAGTCGTTTCTTCTTCCTCTTTCTAAACCTACTTTGGCTGCTATGTTAATCATGTGTTCGTAACATGTAAAATATCTCGGAGAACTGAGGCATTAGTAAGACTATTATTATGTTGGAAGAAATAATTCCATATTTCCCTTATCCTCATAACCCTAATTCAATTCTGGTCGTTCTTCCTTTTTTCTGGGGTTTACTATCTCGTTATGAAAATTGGAGAGACACTAGGAGTAGATGGGGTTTATTGACTAGTGTAGCAGAGTTGCTGACCATATTGTAAAAAGTATGTATAAATGGATAAAAAAAAGTTCTAAAGCAATAGAAGAAAGAAATAATTTTTCCCTTGCATAAGGGTCATGATGAGAGAAGGCACTGAAAATTATAATGGTATAGTACTACTATGAGTACCAGGGAAGATGTACATTAGTAATTCGATTAAAAAGGTAAGACAGTGGATAGGACTGATACGGGAAGAACAGTATAGGTTTAAACTGGGATGAGGGTGTATGAATCAAGTGTTCATTAAGAAATATATATGAAAAGTTTTAAATTAAAAGGAAAGAGCAGTATGGACCCAGAAAAACTTTATATAGATTTGATAGAATGGCACATGTGATAATAAAGGGAATGTGGGATAAATAGTTTTTTATGATAGGAAAGAAGCTTGTTTTATGAACTTTAAAAAAGAGAGCATGACAGGCAATATTCAGTATGTTCTGTGGCTGTTTAATATCTATATGAAAAAGGTGACTTGAAATTCAAAATGATGGTGTAAAGTATATGGGTACAGATGGGCCAGGAATAGAATGGAAAATTGAATATGTTACCGTATTGCATGAAGAAATATAGAAGAAACTACACACTAGTGAAGGTGCTTGGAATTTTTTTCCCAAAATGTTAAAGCTGAAAGAATAGTAATGTTATGAGGGTAAATAGAATACCTGATAACCAATAGGATGTCATAATAGATGCCGATATGGATGGTGGAAGAGTAGAAACACTTATTAATACAGGATTTTTGGAGTAAGTATCTTGGATGCTGGCAAGGTAAGAGTAGAGACCCAGAATGGATGAAGCAACAAAGGTAACAGAATGTAAACTAAAGACGAAGTGATAACTAGAATTATCTACAGTAGTCAAGGTTGGAATGTATTAAGAGATTGTTGAACCAACACTCAACTATGGAAATGTAAAGGTTGAATATGAATGGAAGAGAAAGAATGTAAGAGTGAAGATGAACTACTTACATAACAATGTTGTAGATACAGTAAATTGAAAGTGTTAGAAATGATAGATGTGTATGGGTGTGAATATAAGGATAAATATCAGTGTGTTTTGAGATGACTTTGACATGTAATCAATATCATTATTACTTGTTAGGCTACAACTTAAAAATTAAATAAGGATCCTAAGAAAAGACCCACCAACTCCCAACTATTTACGTTTGAAAACAAAGGCTTCATGATTAACACGGTCAAAGGCAGCACTAAAATCAAGGCCAATCATACGAACTTCCTGCCAACAATCAAGGGATTTCTGTACAGCCTTGAAAATTGCAAAAGGGGCATCACATGCTCAAAGACTTTTGCAAAAGCCAAATTACAAGTTTAGTACCATTAGCATACCTATTTAGACGTTTTGCCAAAAGACGTTCAAAAACTTTAGATAATTATGAAAAAAGGAAGGAGGGGTTATCAGCAGAGTTAGAGCTACCGCAAAACCGATTTACCTAATGGAGTAACAATGCAAATTCTCCAACACGTGCAAAAATAACTTCGGGCTAAGTTGCAGAAAATAAATGACAACTTTGGAGATAAGAAAAAAAAAAAGTAAGTTTGGGTCTACACCTCCATAAGCATTAATGTCCATCAAAATGTTTGGGAGATGGACGAGAGGAAGATCTAAGAACGTCTGTAGAGTTGGATTATTGAATATATACTAGGCTACAAAGCCTGGCGCTGGGGACTGTGAGGCCATTCGGCATGAAAGTGCAACTTGGGGAAAATTACACTACATAGTAAAAGTTATTAGTCGGGAAAGAAGAGAAAAGGAATCAGGTGGGAACGGAGGTAAAGCATAATGATACAAAGCAAATGCAGACAAAGGCCAAAGGAAAGTTTCATAGACCCTTAAATATTGCTTACAGTGCACCGTATGAGATGCACTGAAGGCGTTTACTCCTACTTCAGAACGTCTGGATTATGTGAAAGAGTAATTGCGAAGGAGAGGTCTCGACTTATATGAAGAAAAGTGGGTACAAGATAAAGGTGTATGAAGTAGATTGTATACCACAGTTTTCTCCTATACTCTCGACCTTCACAATACAAGACACCAATAATGGAAATTGATCTTCTCACCCCTTCATTATATATACCAGCAATTTCTTCGCATGTTATCCATTCTGTTCCCTGCCTTACTTTCTAACTTTCACACCTTGCGAGTGTACTAAGCAATCTTATGTACCTAAATTTCTAACGTTTCTGTCAGTCATCTTTGACCTAGTAGAAGAGAACAAAATTTAATAGCCAACGAGGACACTCTCTTTTCACTTCTTATAAAACGGCTAAATTATGAGAATCTGGAAACTGAAAAAATGAAACAGTGACCAGATAGGAATTATCAAATGACTGAGATACTGATCTAATTTAGAAACTGGATTGCCAGGCTTTTAAATGTATTAACAGCGCACATACACAATTATATACTCAAAAATAGATATAGGTGTACAATTAAATTATTTACACGAACACATGCCTACACACATTTGTTATTCCAGAACTACTCTGGGAAGGGTCGACTATAACAACATTAGGTATTTCTACAAACTTCTCTGCATTTCTACTCTTGGAATTTTATTTTCCAATATTTCCATTCTTCAAAATTCATGACATACTTTTTAGTCCGGGTTTTGATTTTTTTAAATCTAAGCGAATAAAATATTTCTATGGTTTTCCGAATTTTGTAAATCCAAGAGGGCACAATATTTCTCGGTTTTTAGAATTTTGTAAATCCAAGAGGGCACAATATTTATCAGATTTTTAGAATTTTGTAAATCCAAGAGGGCACAATATTTATCAGATTTTTAGAATTTTGTAAATCCAAGAGGGCACAATATTTATCAGATTTTTAGAATTTTGTAAATGCAAGAGGGCACAATATTTATCAAGTTTTTAGAATTTTGTAAATCCAAGAGGGCACAATATTTATCAAGTTTTTAGAATTTTGTAAATCCAAGAGGGCACAATATTTATCAAGTTTTTAGGAATTTTGTAAATCCAAGAGGCCACAATATTTATCAGGTTTTTAGAATTTTGTAAATCTAAGATGTTACGATATTTCTAAGGTATCTCAAGGGGCTATGACATTTCTCAGTTTATTTTCCGAATTTTGTAAATCCCAGAGACCACAACATTTCTCAGGTTTATTGAATTTTCTAAATTCGAGAGCCTCAAGAGATACTTTTATCATCACATGTGTTCATTACAGAGCCAAAAATAATAAAGGTTATCTTTTACCAACTGGAGGACTCTCTGATATCCTTGGGTGATGTTGATCGAGATACCTAATGTTCGAAAAAAAATTAACAATTACAAAATCATTCATGAAACCGTTACTTTTTAAAACAATTCTCATCTGATTAGTATTGAATAAACTTAATAAAATAGCAAATGGTGAACAAATATGCCAATAATTGTATAAATATAAATGATTACCCAACGTTCGGAAAAAAAATTACAAAATAATTCATGAAACCGTTACTTTTTAAATCAATTCTCATCTGATAAGTATACGAATAAACTTTAAAAAATAATAAATGATCAACATATACGCCAATATTTGTATAAATATAAATAATCATCTTATATCTAAACGACAGAGAAACGAAACCACAACTTCAAGGTTGGGGAGGAAAGTAAAGAAATTGCCTAATAAAAACTCTGAAATATCCCATTGTTAATCCTGGGGGGGACGAAGAATCTCTCTCTCTCTCTCTCTCTCTCTCTCTCTCTCTCTCTCTCTCTCTCTCTCTCTCTCATGGCACTAATCGATCGGATTGGCTCCTAATGCATCCTGGGTCTTACAACGAGGACAAAAAGAGGAGGGGAGAGGAAAAACTGGGGAAGAGGAGCAGCAACGGAAAGATGTTGGAAATGGAGAAAACTAACGAGAAAATGATAAACGATACAAAAGGGAAAAAGAGATAATCGAGTAAACGAAAGAAATAGAAAGAATATAGAAAATGGAGAGGTAAACTAGGGAAGAAAAATTGGAGGAGGAAGAAAGGGAGAACAAGAAGCTAGAGAAGAGAAAAACAAGAAAAATAAGGAGGAGGAGGAATAAGAAAAAATAGGATAAAACAGGATATAAAAAAAAGACATGAATAAGAAAAGAACGAAGGAATAGAAAAAGGACGATGAAAATGGGAACAGGCAGTGAATGAAGTAACGAGACACACAAATACAGAGGAAGGAAGACAAGCAATGGATCGCTCCCAAATAACATTTCCAGGAGTTTCCCCAGTCAGGGCTTTGTGATTATAATGAAGCCCGAATATTTCTTTCTAAAATTGCTCCCATAGATGGAAACCCGAGATAAGACTCCTATCTCGAATTTCAACATCAAAAGGAGTTCCGCCTTGGCACAGTTATCAGTAAAGAGACGAGAAATGTAGGTCACTTACCAACTTTGTGTTTTCTTCTTCTTACCGTTTAATTTTAACAGCATAAATTTTATGGCATAGAATGTTGCATGGAGAACGTTTTAAAGGTTTAAATGCCACTAATGAATGGCAGAGGCAAGGGACAGTGACATTTCCATATCAAGCAGGACAATGCCCTAGAGATTTATGTATTATAGAAGTCAGAAAAAAACACAGAAAGGTTATGGGTTCTTGTGGTCTAATGGTAAAGTCTCTGCCTGGTTATCGCCAGACTGGGGTTCTTTGGTCGCTGCAACCCCACTATCCATGTGAGCTAAGAATGGGGGATTAGGGGACCCTATACGTCTATCTGCTGAGTTATCAACAGCCATTGCCTGGCTCTCCTTGGTCCTACCTTGAGTGGAGAGGGGGCTTGGACACTGATCAAATGTATATATGGTCAGTCTCTAGGCCATTGTCATGCTTGCTAGGTTATTGCCACTGTCCCTTGCCGCTGACATTCATGAGTGGCCTTTAAACCTTTTACTGAGCGTGTTTTGTATGAAAAAATATTATTCAAACTCAAGTTTGTAACACAACTAGCCTAAGCAGTCTGGTGCAAGTGGCAATGGGTCATCAGTGAGTGTCAAGCCAACAAAGAAGAAAATAAAAATAAAAAAAAAATTTACTGACGAAAAGAGAGAGGTTCTCTCTAGCAAGAAAGACGATTATAGAGTTCCAAGAAGACAGATACGTCAAACTTCTTTTCTTTGAGAGGCAGGTCGGCCTCTTCTTGGGGCCCTTCATTTCCTTATTTAATTCAGCCTATGTATATAGAGCCATCAACCAACGCCTCCCCTCTGTATGGTTAACTAGGGCAACGTTTCCATACATGATTTGCTAAAGCATAGTCCATCAAAGATACATCTATTGCCAAAACGGATTATATGTCTGAGCGCCTTTTATGAAAACATTTTTTCTTCTTCTATTGACAAGACTTTCTTGGAACATGGCTTGAAATAATAATAATAATAATAATAATAATAATAATAATAATAATAATAATAATAATAATAATAATAGAGAACAACCTTTGTCTTAAATCTGAGTGTTCTTATAAAAATTAATAATAATAATGATAATAATAGGCAATAACCTATGCCTTGAAACTTAAATATTTTATCCGCATAGTTCTGTGCGAGTAAGAAATAGGCCTAATGTATTGACAAACAAGACCAGCGGGTAGAACCTCTAAATGTAGCGAAGAAGACATCAAACATTACTACGTCCTTCTACAAGGTTTAAAAATTTAGGGCGCTCTCTCTCTCTCTCTCTCTCTCTCTCTCTCTCTCTCTCTCTCTCTCTCTCTCTGTCTATGGCCTCAAATGACACTTGGCTCACAATTGAATGGTCTGCGATCAATCCCCAACCCGGACTAAAAGGCAACGATACCGATGTATTCACTAAGAATTTTTCTGAACTTTATTGATTCAAGTAAATTATGTACTTGGTTCCCTGTGTTGGTAGAATGTTGTGGGTCGCAGCAGGCGTGGACTGACCTTAGTGACAAGTAAAAAGTAAAAGTAAAGGGTATACCAGAATTACGAACAGATAAGGAAGGTTGCATTTAAGGATTTTAGCCATCTGATCTGGTGCTGGATCCGGGGAGGCACCCCCCCCCCCCCTCCCAATGTTCAATGATATAAAAAACATACAAGAGGTCAATAAACAGATGCTACTAGGTTCTAAAGAGATGCTGTGAAGACCCTTTAGTAATGCATACAGTGCACCTCCTGAAGTGTATTGTTGGCATAAACCACTAAGGATAGAAATGTGCAGAGATGCTGTTTTCCAATATTCACTCTTTCCCAGTAACATCATCTGCAGGTGCCAGAGAGAACAAGAAATGTCTTTCCCATAATGACGTCAAGCTACAATTGACCCAACAGCCCCTCCCTAATTTTGCACCACCAGAACATTCTCCCCCATTCTATCTCTACAAAAGCTATCTGATGAAATGAAGTCCTTCATAATCTGTAGCACTTAATTTCATCCTATGAACCAGAACCTCTTAATCCTTTGGGCGTGTATCCTTTGTTCGCTGGTATCAAGTATCTTTTTTTTATCCTCTTACGCAGTACCCGAGGAGACAGGCAGACGGGGAGGGGAATTCTACCCCCCCCCCCCCCAGGCGTAAAGCTATGCAAATGGAACGCACCTCGCTTTAAGAGCCAATGAAATCCTGCGACAAAATGCAATCCTATTCAAGCAAGCAATAAGCCGTCCAGTGCACGACTCGCTATATCAAGCGCGACACGAAAATTAATCTGCATAAAATGTGCTTTATTATCCCCGGCGGGGAATTGCGTCTGCAGAGCACAGTCAAAGAGAAAATCAAAATGGTACCGAGCTAATAGGAAGCTTCCTGAATAAAGAATGTTTATTAGGCTAAAGAGTCTTCCGCAGCCATAGGATAAGGCTAGGGGAAGAGACTTTACATATGATGCCAGGGACGTCCTGCCAAAGACGAAAGACTAATAATATCGAGTTCCTTTCTTGGGAAAAGATTCACTTGCTCAGTGAGATCTCTTCAGCTCAGTTAACGTCACTTAATGTAACTAAGGAACGCTCTCTGGGAATAATAGATAAGCTAGCCTCTGAATACCATTCACAGAAAAGGGTATTCTTACCTCTTTATATCTCCATTAAATGGGAGCAGCCAATGTAGCTTAGAGAAGTACAAACGACTCACGGTAAATCCCTTTTATCCATGTCTATCTATAACAAGATACAGATTATAACTATTGTTACTTTAATTGCCTTTATTATCTTTATGAAACCTTCCTCTTTCTCTTTGATTTTGATCAAACTCGGGAAGTAGGTGCATTAGAATTTGCGATTATTTTGCACCCCAAAAAAAGTCTGGTTTTACACCGACACATTTATCGCGCATTCAGGTAAACTTAAAGGAAAAAATAGAGTTTTCTTTTCTAGTTTTAAGTGCCTCTGACCGTAAAGAACCTTGGTGAACACTGAATAAAGAATTAAGTTTTGTAGGTAAAATTATTGTAATCTTATTATTTTTAATAATGGTGATAATAATTTCTATATTACTAATAATTTTAATAATAATAATTGTAATATGTTTAATAATTTTAATAATAATTTTAATATATTTAATAATTAAATTTTCTTAATATATTTGAATGATTGTAATATTCTTAATATTTTTAATAATCTTAATAATTGTAGGGAGTGGCCTTTCACTTCCTCTAACTTCCCAGATGTCCTAACATTCCTGCAGTCAACCCCCTGACATTTCATCATCACATCGACAGCAAACGTAATTCGTGATTTCAAACAGATTTTAAGTCAGGTGCTATTAATGTCACTCAAGTGCAATTGCACTGTATAAAATAAATATCGAATGGTATATTTGTTCGCCAGAACATATACAATTAATCCCCAGAATTGTTATTTCTAAACAAAAATATAATTCAGTATTGTTCTAAATTACTTTCCCATACAACTGTGCGTTTCCATTTATTTAAGAGCTCACGTGCAAGGGCTCAACAATTAAGAGATGTTATTTAAAAAAGTCAACAATATTTCATATTCCGGTGAGCTGGGGTTACTTTTGCATGTCGCATCCAATGAAAAACAAGCACACATTTTGGGACATATAGTGAAAGGGAATTACATGTAACTGGGACATAATAAGGGAAATACAGGT
>NC_090732.1:160099302-160116802 GCF_036898095.1 Palaemon carinicauda | reverse complement strand
AAAGTAATGGTGCGGGCTTGGACTTTGATGTACTTTACCCAAAATGTTACAGATTCATCCTTGGGTTATACCGAACAAGACTACCAAGTTTGGTCAAAATCAGTAGGGTAGGCTTAGTGTAAAGTATCTCACAAACAAACAACCAAATAAATAAACGAAACAACAAAGGTGAATACATACCCTTCGCAAATTCTCTGATTTTGGAGAAGGCAATGAAGAGAACCTATCTACTGTAATTTCTATATAGAAGTGAGGACATGACGAATGTGCACAGACTGAAATCGCGAAGTGAATTCCAAAATAAATTACAAAGTCACTCTTTGGTCAGAGGTAAGGTTGAAATGAAGAAAGATACTCCGGAAGAATCAAGAGTAAAATGAGAATAGTCACTATGAAGTTTAAAGGTTTAAAAATGTCGCTCATTAGTGGCAGAGGCAAGGGACAGGATAATGCCCTAGAGACTGACCATATATACTTTATATATGATCAGAACCCAAGCACCCTCTTCATCAAGCTAGAACTAGGGAGGGCTACTGATGACTCGGTAGGTAAACGTATAGGCTCCCACAAACAACCCCATTCCCTAGCTCTCAAGTATGGTAAGACTGCAGACACAACTAGAAACTATCAAGCTTGGCCGGGTCTCAAACTCTCGTCAAACAGACTTCGAGGCAGGGAGATTTCCAATCGGCAACCACAACCCTATAAAGATAGTTAAAAGAAGGCCCTCTCAACTAACAGTACAAATTGTTTGAAAAAAATTAAAAGGAAAAATCCAACAGATGTTGTAAATACAAAAGTCAAAGAGAAGATAATCTATTGAGATATTTAGCCCAGACCCGAAAATCAAAGAAAGGGACAAAATTTTCAGGATAAAAAACAAGCTTCAATAAGAGTTACAGCAAAGAGGAGGCTTTCGCTGACGGAACAGGACGATTTGGCGCCGACTCTTTGGCGCTGACGATTTGGCGCAGCCATTTTGGCGATAGACAGTTTGGCACTCATTGTTTTGGCGATGAGCTGTTTTGGCCCCAAGAAACAAACTTAAGGACCATCCGCAAATTTGTGTCTCGTTTAGTGATCACCTCACCACACCAAAGGCTCGTATGATTTGAGAATTGTAATATTAAACCAGTTATTACGATATTCAAGTGTTGTTTAGATTCTCCCTATACCATACGCCCTATTACCTAATAAGCGTCGAACAACATACGTGAAAATGTTTCGAATGATAACTGAGATGTCTGCAGAGCTGCAACCAAAGGGCATTTATTGTGATTATGAACAAGCAGCTTTTTCTGCAATGACAGAATGTTTTCCGGATGTAGAGTTGAAAGGCTACTTCTCCCATTTTACACATAATATTCATAAGCACTTGAAACAACTTGGGCTCCAACATTTGTATAATAATGACCCCGACTTCTCAGTAAAAGCTAAAATGATCGATGCTTTATCTTTTGTACCCATTTCTCACATGGATGTTTACATCGATGCTTTGACGCAATATTTACCTGATGAACTCCAGCCGTTAATGAACTGGGTCGAAGATAATTATGTAGATATACCTCTGAGGAGGGGAAATGGCCGACGTTCACCACTTTTCTCTACGCAAATGTGGAATATGTATAGTCGAACGATATTAGGTGAGGACAGGACAAACAATCATGCTGAAGCTACGCACACGAAAATCTTTGCAGAATTTGGAATGAACCACACAGTTCTATGGAAATTCATCGGTGGCTTAAAAAGAATTCAGAAAGGATACGATTCTTATTATGAACAACTAATGGCTGGGAATCCTCCTGCTCGAAAACGCTTAAAATACATTAAGACTGATGAACGCATTTCAACTATAGTAGCCTACAGCAGTTTGATTCACGGGAACCACTGGAATACTTACGTGCTTTGGCATATAACTATGAAATGCATTAACATGTTGGTGAAATTATTTCAATTTTTTTGTAGCATTTTAATACTGTATTGCTGAAAATGAATAGAACTTTTTTATTTTTGTTATTTTTGACCCATGTAATATATATAAACACACACACAAACACACACACACACATATATATATATATATATATATATATATATATATATATATATATATATATATATATATATATATATATATATATATATATATATATATATATATATATATATATATCAGGTCAGAAAATTTTCAAGCTGTCGCCAAATGGGCTAGCGCCAAAATAACGAGCGCCAGAACCATTTAGCGCCAAATCGGCGGCGCCAAATCATCGTCGCCAAAAGAGCGGCGCCAAAACGTACTGGACTCTTCGCTGATTACATTGAAATAGCCAGAACGTAGAAATAATCTGTCTACTTGTGTTGAAAGCCATACAATCTGGAAGGCCATCGGATTACTGGAAAGCATATTTTTACTGGAAAGCATATTTTTCCTTTTTCATTAAATGGAAAAAAAAAGATTAGTAAACAAAGAAATAAAGTCTTCAAATCTTTTGCATCCTTACCAAAGTCTTCTAAAACCTTCACACGTAGAAATCATTACCAAAACTTTTCATCTCTAATCTCATAGGCTTTTTAATCCATGTCTCACTTTCATGGGAGGAAGAAACAAAGTTTCCTAACAACCTGACCGTCTATTATATCAAGTTACTGATCGATAGCATATTGGATGGTGCTCTGAATGGCTCAACTTCAACACACATGTTTGGTGAGAAAGGGAGGACAAAGAGAGGAGTAACCAAATGCATACTGGGAAAATGAATGAAAATAAGCCATTTGGTGAAATAAAATGAACAAAATCATGCAGATGGATGGGCAATATTTGGCACCAAATATTGAAGAACAAAGGTTCTTGATATAATTATAAAAATTAAATTTGCAAGCAAGAATTAACACGAAAAATACAAGAGTTGATATATCACATAATGCAAAATATTTCCTAGTTTTAAAGGTCACCCATGAATGACAGAGACAGGGGACAGTGACAATGCCAAACAGATTGACTACATATAGACCTACACATATAATCAACGCCAAAGTCCCCTTTCCACCCAAGCTAGGACCAAGTAGGGGCTGGCAATAGCTACGGATAAGGATATAAGGATTTGACTCACAAACTAAACGAATGAAAATGTTCCTTTGTCTCTTATTAAAGGACACGGTAATATTACAATTTTCTTTCAGCATAGTAGGACTCTATAAGGATTCTAAAATTCTAAAAGTATCCAGCCTTTGGATATTAAAAATGGAAATTTAATCGAGTACTTGGTGGGGAGCCGGTATAAAGAATGCAGCAACATCAGCAGCAGCAGCAGCATAGGGCAATCTCAAAGCGAGAATAAAATTATGGCAGAACAACAAAAATGAAAACAGGATTCAATTTGAAATTAATCCTCGGATTGCTCTGAATACGATTTCCCAGTGATTGCTGAAATAAACATCAAGAAAAGAAATATAACAAATCGATAAATCTTTTTCTTGAAGGCTTATCGTTAAGATATAAAAAACGTAATCAGAGCATTGCTATAAGGATTTATCATTAAATTGAATCATAAACAGGCGCGCACACACGCACACAAATGTGTGTGTGTATATATATATATATATATATATATATATATATATATATATATATATATATATATATATATATATATTTAGTAGAAACTAGAAAGTAATGACCAAAGAGTGTTCTTAACATAGCCCCTTAACTTAAGTATAGTTCTTTGGGATAATTTCTAAAGCAATATAATTTTGTGTTAATATTATGACCGAAGCCTTCAATATGCACAAAAAACAATAAAATTATGTCTTTAAACCACCTTACACTAGTATACAGAAGAATTCTCACTGCCCTAACTGAACGAATAATGGATCTGGTAGCGAGGCGACTGAGGCGGGTGCCAACTGAACGGAGTATAGCTTGCATTGGCATCCTCATCCCAAAAAGACTAACCGGTAACCGCATTTTGGCCGGTCGGTAATTCTTTTTATTAGACTACTAATGTAAGCGACCCGTCAAAAATGATGGCTAAATATTTAGATAGGTATGTACGAACACCCGCACCCTCTCACCAGGGCAGGACTATTCCCTTTCCTTACTAAACCAGGTACGGGGAGAGACTGAGTAGTTATATGTCTGGCAATGCCGCTGAGCGTGACCGGAATGAGACACATACATACACATATATATATATATATATATATATATATATATATATATATATATATATATATATATATATATATATATATATATACTAATCTAGGCGCTTGCTCTTTGTTATAAAGGGAGATTCTTATAGAACTAACCGATTTTCAACTTATGCATAACAGATATAGTGACACAAAATTCACTAGTGAATAGGCTAGTCCACATTTGATTTAAATAAAAAAAATGGATAAGCCGATTGACTATAATCAAAGACCGCATAGAAAATATAAAGAAAAACACTTACTCATCAGGAAAAAACTGCACTTATAATGTATCGTTAGTCATAGTGTTCGTACTTTATTGAGTAGTAACTAAATGGCACCAAAGGAAATGTCTAAAACATTGTTGCAGGTAAGTAGTCAGGCAAAATAAGATATTTTTAAATGTAATGAAAATAAATTATCCAAATTTATAGCCAACAAAAGAGGATAAGATCCAAACCGCTCTTGTCTTACATAAAGACAGTGTTCCCTGAAAGTGAAATAACCGATGTGACAAGATATTTCTTTTTGCCCAGAAGGCTTTCTCACAATAAGTGGCAGACTGAAATAACCCAGACACCGCGCCAAATGTCTGGATAAGTTTTCGCCTGACAGTACTGATGGCAGAGTAAACATAAGACACAATAAAACAATTTCCAGAGGAGCTCACGGACCAAAGGAAAGCTTCTCGACACTCGTGAAATATCAGAAACTGTCGCAAAGATTTTCTTTAACTTTTCTACCTACTTTAAAGGTTTAAAAGGCTGCTCGTGAATGGCAGACAAGGAACCGAAACACTGCCCTGGCTAGCACGACAATCCTAGAGACTAACCATATATACTGTACATATCAGCGCCCAAACCCCTTCTTCTCCACCAAAGGTAGGAAAAGGGAAGGCCATGCAATGGTTGCTGGTAACTCACCAGGTAGATCTATAAGCTCCCCCAAACACCACCCTTCATCCTTAGGTCACATGGATAAGCTTACAGATACTACAAGAAACTAACGAGTATGAGCGGGACTCGAACCCCAGTCCGGAAAACTGACAGTCAAGGACGTTTCCAATTGGTCACCACAACCCTTGAACTAAAAGAAATAAATAAAAAAAACGAAATTCTTTACCTCTGCCAGAGGTTCAACATAATTTTGCAATTGCCGGCAATTAAAAAGATCAGGGTTTACGTGTTGTACAAGCGTCATGGAAGTATTCGGAATAACCAAACCAATAGTCCTTTTATGTTGTCAGAACCATTTAAGCCTCGCACCTGTGTTCTGCAAAGTGGTTCAATATAATCATAGTCCATTGTACGGTGGGTAAATTTTTGGCGTGTCGAAAGTGCTCAGTCACTGACTGACTGAATCAGACTCGCTGAAAACGACCACCAACGATAATGGCATGTAACATTTATGAATGACGAAAGACGTCCGTAATATTCGCGTTCTCCAATATCAAAGAGGAATTTCAAAGTTCTTCATTCTCTTGATTATAGCCCAATCATATTTGTCAAACTAATTTTGGTAATACCCAGTGGTTTTAAGTATTCAAACAGCTCTGTTTTCTATTTACCAAACCAGTAGGGTCAAGAGTATCAGAACTGGATTTATGCAGAGAAAAAAATATTATTGCAACCAAAAAGAAACTCGAGTACTCTGATTTGGTAAATGACTACAACCTATCAAATATGTTAAGGGAATTGCCACCCTGGTGCCTCAAAAGGCAGATGTCTACTGTTACCTCGTGAAGAAGAGGCACGAGTCTCCCAATCTCACTCACAGGTGCAAACCCTGAATTTACAAAAAAAAAGAATGTTCTCATTTCCATATGCTACCATCATTAAACTATTATAAAGATAACTAAACTCAAGACTAGATTCAGCATTTACTTAAAGCAACCAATCGAATAAAATGTTTCTTTCACAGTCTCATTTTCCAAAACAACGTAACCTTGAAAGGTCACTACTCAAATACTTAAGACTCTAGTAGGTTACATCTAGAATTAATGCTAAGAAAGACCGCCGACTGAAATCTTTCAACGCTTTCATAAATCTGACTCGTAATAATACTGGGTGAGACGCTGAGCTAAAACAACGAATAAATATGACTTACAAGTATTTATAATAAGGGCATACTCCTATAAAAAAAAAGTCTAAATAAGAAAAAGAAGTGAAGAATATCTTGATAAAACTCCGTTTTGTCACACTTTCAACAGAGACGTGAGTATTATTATTATTATTATTACTATCCAAGCTACAACCCTAGTTGGAAAAGCAAGATGCTATAAGCCCAGGGGCTCCAACAGAGAAAAATAGCCCAGTGAGGAAAGGAAATAAATAAATGAAGAGAACAAATTAACAATAAATCATTCTAAAATAAGTAACAACGTCAAAACAGACATGTCATATATAAACTATTAGCAACATCAAAAACAAATATGTCATAAATAAACTATAAAAAGACTCATGTTCGCCTGGTCAACAAAAAAAGCATTTGCTCCAACTTTGAACTTTTGAAGTTCTACTGATTCAACCACCCGATTAGGAAGATCATTCCACAACTTGGTCACAGCTGGAATAAAACTTCTAGAGTACTGCGTAGTATTGAGCCTCATGATGGAGAAGGCCTGGCTATTAGAATTAACTGCCTGCCTAGTATTACGAACAGGATAGAATTGTCCAGGGAGATCTGAATGTAAAGGATGGTCAGAGTTATGAAAAATCTTATGCAACATGCATAATGAACTAATTGAACGACAGTGCCAAAGATTAATATCTAGATCAGGAATAAGAAATTTAATAGACAGTAAGTTTCTGTCCAACAAATTAAGATGAGAATCAGAAGCTGAACACCAGACAGGAGAACAATACTCAAAACAAGGTAGAATGAAAGAATTAAAACATTTCTTCAGAATAGATTGATCACCGAAAATCTCGAAAGACTTTCTCAATAAGCCTACTTTTTGTGCAATTGAAGAAGACACAAACCTTATATGTTTCTCAAAAGTAAATTTACTGTCGAGAATCACACCTAAAATTTTGAAAGAGTCATACAAATTCTAAGAAACATTATCAATACTGAGATCCAGATGTTGAGGAGCCACCGACCTACTTACAATCATACTTTGAGTTTTGTTAGGATTCAACTTCATACCCCATAATTTGCACCATGCACTAATTCTAGCGACATGGCCCGAGGCTGTTTTACGATGTCTTGCGAAGTGCCGCGAGGTGGTTTTGCAACGTAGGGCGAGTGTGAGGGATTGATAATTGAACCTCTCACATGGACATAATCATTCATTAGACAGGGGAGGGTTAAAGATTGGTATTTGAACCTTTCACATCAACTTAATTGTTAAACTATTAATTAGACTGGGACAGACAAGGGATTGGTATTTGAACTACTCACTTGGAATTTATCATTCACTGGACTGGGATGGATGAGAGATTGGTATTTGAACCACTCACTGGACTTGAATCCTTAATTAGACTGGGACGGGCACTGGATTAGCATTTGAAGCGCTCATATAGAATTAACATTCATTAGACTGGGGTCTATGAGAGATTGGTGTATGGACACCTTTAGGGGTTCCTAGCCCCACGGTTGCAACCCAAATTAGGGTCGCAAAGATATTTCTGAGGGTCGCCAGAGATTCTTACGAAAATATATCTTAATAATTCACAGCTGTTCACATTTTTATCAATGTAAGTGATTTACTTTAGTGGGGCAAGGTAAAGGTTCTCCTGGGCATACAACTTATTTTCATTCCCGTTTAAAATGTATTTCATTTCATTGTACGGTTAAATGTAAATTAAAATATAAAGAAAGTTCATGAACATTTCGCAAGTACGTATAACTGTCACATAAAATGGTTGGATTTATTATTAAAATCAGGATCGCTATTCCAGGTTAAGACTGCATTTAGGGTCGCAAGCAAGAAAGGTTGGGAAACACTGTATAATGATCAGGCTGAAGCGGACGAGGGATTGGCATTTGAATCACTCACTTGGACTTAATCATTCATTAGGGACTGGGGCGGGTGAAGGATTATTATTTGAACCATTCACCTTGAAACATTGGAATGAGGGTCACAGCTAGCGTCTCTCTCTCTCTCTCTCTCTCTCTCTCTCTCTCTCTCTCTCTCTCTCTCTCTCACACGATTGATTGATTTGAGGTTTTCTGATGAAAGAGTTAAAAGTCGCTATTTGCACCTTGACGGAATTATGGACGAATATAAAAAAAAAAAAAATAGCTTTTAACACAGCAAATCAAATGACCCTGTGTAAAACAATGATAAATGCTCAGAATAAAATAGCCAGATGTGATCACAAAGATTCAAGCCTATTTGTCTACGTTATTCTTCATTCGTATTTCTTTGTTTGGCAACCACTGTTCTCAATTAAAATCTACGGAAATTAGAATACCTAACATCATGGTGTTCTTTTCCTCTACTCTTAGGACCTAGAGTTTTTTATGCTTCCACTCCCTCTGATTCTTACTACATATTTATTATCTCTCAATCCAGACACGGGCTCTAGTCTATTTCCACTTATCCTGGAGGTGACAAAGGGGAAGACTTTTCAGGATGCTCATTACGAAACTGCTACTGGTTGGTAAAGATGATTACAATCGAGTTGAATTATACGAGGAATTAATTGGGATTAATAATACTTTCATTTATCAATAACAATATAACATATTGGCTCCCTCCCGCAGAGCAAAAAGTTTCCTTTACATAATTAACCTTTCTTATATCTTTAAATATAGTCTCGGCGAATAAGTAAAGGATTTTGTTTCAATGGAAAATTCCAGTTAACTACTACACTAAAAAAACTCAAACGTGTACGATTACAGAAAGATGAACTTTAAATAATCTTCACGAGTCATGATTCATCATCATCTCTGAAATATTTTTAATCGACGCATCCTACACATGTACCTTATAGCTTATACAAAGTAATCCGGTTGAACAAGTCTATCACTATCAATCGATGCAAAATGTCAAAATGGTTCCACAATGACAAGCGTTACCCTTACTCCATATATCATTACTTCAGGCATGGGCCAAGTCAAAACAAACAGAATACAGCGCCAGAAAACAATAGCGAGTAATCTAGGAACTACTACTACAACTTTCCCCTACGAACTTTCCCTACATTAAGTAAAAAAAAATTGTAAAATAAGGTTATGCTGGACCATTAACAGCTTAGTAAGGCCTAGTACCCAGGTTGCTGAGAAACCGAACGGCTCAACAAGTGTATGTTGCGTGTTAAGTACAACAAACCACTTACACAAATCATGGGAGGCTGAATATTTCATGAATGGATACTTACTAGGTTAATATAACTTCACGTAAGGTTCTCTCACCGTGAAAGAATTATAAGCTTCGATGTTTAAAGTGTCAATTATTGAATAAAAGTGGCTTTCATTTTTAAAGAACCTTGACATTGTCTTCAAATTTTACGCACGAACTTTATTTTCTTGTTTAAAGAAAAAGATAAATATAAATTATAAAGATTTTAACTTATTCTCTTTCACAAAAGTTATCTATCTATCTAATATATATATGTATATATACATACATACATATATATATATATATATATATGTGTGTGTGTGTGTGTGTGTGTGTTATATATATATATATATATATATATTCTTTCGGCTTCTCCTATTTAGGATCACCCCAGCGGATCATCAGTCCCCATTTACTTCTATCTACCAAATCCTCCTTTGTTAGGCCAAATGCCCCCATATCATCTCTTACTGAATTCATTATATATAAAATTTTATATATACATTGACGAAAATGGTAAATTTCATTGCTGGAATAACATTATCAAGATGATCTAAGTTCAAAAAATATATAAGTTGAAATCGAGTACATTTTGAACGAAACATTGATAATATATTTGAATACAAAGCTAATTCAAAATAGATGGTGTTCTAATGTAGAATTCAATTTTTTTCGAACCGATGGTATAACAATTTTGCAATGTGCCCCGAATATCAGTTTCAAATAACTATATATTTGAAGGACAATACTAAACATGGATTGAATCAAGAGGATCGGAAGGTAAGCTGGGGTAAGCTTGGATCGAAAGTATTTACTGTATTTGAAAAATAAGCCAAGTGAAGGGTTGATCTGAAGGGAATGAATATTATTCAGAAATGTAACACAAGCAGATATATACATATTTGAATAATGTCTAGAGCTTAAGGTCTGATCAAAAGACATGAAGACATTGGATAAAAATGAAAGTATGCAAGTGGAAAGTCTAAATCGAATGTGTACATTAAAATAAATACCAAGCATGGGTTTTAGTATGTTTGTAAACCTTGGTTCGCAAAACTTCTCAGACATTTCATCGCTTATTTATATATTATATACTGTACAGTGTTTAAAGGTTTAAAGGTCGCTCATGAATGGCAGAGGTAAGGGACAGTGACATTGCCCAAGCAATTAGGACAATGCCCTAGAGACTGACCATATATTATATGATCAGCGCCCAAGCCTCCTCTCCACCCAAGCTAGGACCAGGGAAGGCCAGGCAGGGGCTGCTGATGACTCGGCAGATAGACCTATAGGCTCCCCCAAATCCCGCAACCTTAGCTCACAAAAATGGTAAGGTTGCAGACACTAATGGCACTAGCGAATCTGAGGTCTGAGCGGGACTCGAACCCCCGACTGGCAAACACCAGGTAAAGACGTTACCAATCAGGCCACAGCAACCCCTGTATACGCATATTTATATACTTTATAATTTATTTTGTATCACTCAGCTCAGAGGAGCTTATGCTTAATTCATCATTTGTTATACAAGAAGATACCTCGAACTAAACTTATATGAATTAAAACATTTAAAGTACGCTCTCTCTCTCTCTCTCTCTCTCTCTCTCTCTCTCTCTCTCTCTCTCTCTCTCTTACTGTTCCTGTCTAATTCTCTCCCTCTCTGTTTTAATCATTTCATTAATAATAATTCTAATGATTTTAATAATAATTCAACGTAATGAGATAAATTAATTCAAGAGCGCCTGTTCCTCTCAGATGGACACGAGAGAAAAATGCCAGACCTTTATATAAATTAAATCCGTATGAATTAAAGATATATTTGAAATGTATGGAGAGCATATATTCGAATCGGTAATTAAGTTTTAATCAGACGTTTTAATCGTTCTGAACGATAAATAATAGCACAGCCTAAAATTGAAGCTGCGTGACAAAGATACGACAGGCTTATGTTCAAATCATGTATATGCCTGAAAGGTAAGTCGACATTAAATGCCAAAAAGAAATGGCAAGAAGCCACATGTCATCAAAAGATAGCCACAGGTAAAGTTCCTAATATTAATGGTTATTCTTCGATCATTATCGGATATTTCAGCTTTTCAATTATTTACAGAAATGTAAGACCTGTTCGAACATCACAGAATTGAGCTGCCTAGTAACAATAAATCAACAGCTATGTCTACTCTTAACGTAAACAAAATTGTTTATTTCTTCATGAGAAATGGCCCTGTGTAAATAAACAGAGGCAACAGACATGCGTAAGCAGATACGGTTTGTTTGTATGGGGAAAGGCGACTAAAATACGGAATAACGTATAAATAAAACTAAAAAAAAATAACAAAACGAGAGAATAACTGAGTAGCAACCATCTGCGGTAATGGTGTTCCAACATACTGTCAGAAATAATAATGAATCATTTCACCTACGCGTTGGCATGAGGCCATTTGACGGCGAGTTCCTTGAGATATATAGCAACCCACATAACCCTTTTCTTTCTCCTCACTTTTTTTTTTTACAAGACATAAATAACAAAGGGAGAACTGCCATCATCAATTTTACTCTCTTACGTCCATCTTTGCTTCTTCAACTGGTTTTTACGCGTCTCATGCTCTGCTTCTTATACATAAAAACAACTGAGTTATGTTGTGAACACTTTTGCTTTAAATCAACTAATTTCCTTTTACACAAATTCGATTGACATTCCCCCAAAAATATATATCAATTTATTATTACATACGTACACGATATATATATATATATATATATATGTATATGTATATATATATATATATATATATATCGATCGACATCAGCTGTTACTAGTCCAGTGCAGAACAAAGGCCTCAGACATGTCCTTTCACTTGGTCTTCTATGCCAGTCCACACCGAAAACTTTCTTAGTTTGTCAATCCATTGTCCTCTATTCCATCCACTGCCTATTATGTAACCTCTAGGGACCCATTCTATCATTCTTAATGTTCACTTATTATCTGCCATATATACAATATATATACATATATATATATATAATATATATATACCTATATATATATATATATATATATATATATATATATATATATATGTATATATATATAATATATATATACCTATATATATATATATAATATATATATACCTATATATGTATATATATATATATATGTATATATATATATATATATATATATATATATATATATATATATATATATATATATGCGTGCGTGCGTGCGTGGGTGCGTGTGTGTGGAAATGGGCAAGAAATATGATGAGAATGACAGATAATAGATGAACATTAAGAATAATAGAATGTGTGCTTAGAGATTGCAAAATAAGCATTCTCCTATTCCATCCCCTGCTCATTTTGCAATCTCTAGGGACCCATTCTATTATTCTTAATGTTCATCTGTTATCTGTCATTCTCATTACATGTCTTGCCCATGTCCACACACACATTACATATACATATATATATAGATGATAAATTTTTGCACATTTAAACGTGTTTCTTTCATATTTCAAATAAGCCATATATATTAATACATTAAAGTCTGGATTCTCTTAACAACCTCGGGATCAGAGCCCCAGGCGGAACCGCCCGATATTATAGTCTTTGGGCGGTTCCGCCTGGGGCTCTGATCCCGAGGTCGTTAAGAGAATCCAGACTTTAATGTATTAATATATATGGCTTATTTGAAATATATATATATATATATATATATATATATATATATATATATATATATATATATATATATATATATATATGTATATATGTATATATATATTATATATACATATATACATATATATACAAACAAATTCATCCGTTTCAGGTCCACTTCAGGACAAAGGTCTCAGACACGTCTTTAATCATGTCTGGGGTTTGGCCATTTTCAGCAAATATAAATGTGTGAATATACATACATACATACATACATACACACACACACATAAATATATATATATATATATATATATATATATATATATATATATATATATATATATATATATATATATATATATATATGTCTGTGTGTGTGATTTTTCATTTATCAATATTTTCCCCTTAAAACGTCCTCTGCCATTCTGACACCCATTACCACATCCGTAACTATCTCACAACTAACCCCTCAATCTCGTAAAAGATAATTTCCCCATCGTTTCTGGTTCGTTTGAAACGTTGCAATATTCCAATGCAGTAATATGTGCCACCTTCCCCACGATGCCATTTTCATTCCCTTTTCCATAATCCCAATTCTCTTTTCTCCCCTCATCACGAACCAAATCCCTTTTCTTCACCAAAGATACCATATTCCAAAACCATATCTCCTACTCCCTTTCCCTGATGGTGCATTTCCTTAGTCCTGGTCCTGTATTTCCTTAGTCATAAATTACAAAGTAATCTTTAAAAGATAATCCTTTTTCCTTAATAAGATCCCACGATTCCTCTCTTTATCTGACCCCACATCCTCAGGGATCAGATCGTGCTTCGTGTCCCCTCTCATACATTTAATACTTAAAACTGGCGTCAAAACGGTCATGGTCCATTAACTCCGAAAACGTCTGTTGTATAACTAGGAATAAAATCTTGGAAAATGCTCATCTAAAAACTTATGCACCTTTTAGGTAACATTACCTTTCACTGTGAAACTTGTACCAAATCATAAACAAATATTCAAAAACTAATTTACGTGACCCTTCAAAAAATGGCTAAATTTATGGATAGATATGCACACACAAGCTCACGTGACCCATCTTACCAGGGTATGATTATATATATATATAATATATATATATATATATATATATATATATTTATATATATATGTGTGTGTGCATATATATATATATATATACATACATATATATATATATATATATATATATATATATATATATATATATGTGTGTGCATATATATATACATACATATATATATATATATATATATATATATACATATATATATATATATATATATATATATATATATATATATATATATTTATATATTTATATATATATATATGTGTGCATATATATATACATACATACATATATATATATATATATACATATATATATATATATATATATATATATATATATATATATATATATATATACATATATATATATGAGACAGGCACTTGCACTTTATTATATAGAGATAATGGGTTATCGGTAAAAAAAAAATCTATCTTCTAAACACGATAATTTAAAATAATTTCTACCAACCCCGCATGGCATAGGCATGCAAACACATTCTCATAAAGCTTACAACTTGCAGCACTCCTCAGGAGTCTTGTGTGAGCAGCCCTGGGCTGTATTCATTCCTCGAATTCAACGGAGCGATGAATTAGTTCTTACTTCTCTGAATCCAGAAAGACGGAACAGCCAGGGGAACAGTATCAAATATAAAATAAAGAATTCAAGAAGTCATTGTATATTCATCTTATTGTTTCACAAGTTTATGATATTTGTTAAGAATAATGTCCGGATAAAAACATTTTATATATGCACTATAGATAGATAGATAGATAGATAGATAGATAGATAGATAGATAGATAGATATATATATATATATATATATATATATATATATATATATATATATATATATATATATATATTCATACATCGATTTAGGTCAATGCCACTGGAAATAAGCAAAACTAAACCTTTCTTATCATATCAACACTATACATTGCCTCAGTAAAAGACAAATGAACCAATGTGTGTTAAGAACAGAGAGAGAGAGAGAGAGAGAGAGAGAGAGAGAGAGAGAGAGAGAGAGAGAATTTTCTTTCAATAATATAACCATTCCATATAAGAAAATTATATCCCGCCCTGATATTCGCCATAAATCAAACCAGAAATAAATTAAGAAGACCAATACCTCTAATTCCAAACACGATAATTGAATTTTACGTCATAACCCGGCGGCTATGCAGTAGCCATGGCGTTGTTAAAGGACGTGTGATGTGTTCGTCGTTAATCCAACATCGCCCCTACCATACATCACTCCCCAGCTTGATTAAAAAAAAAAAAAAAAAAAAAAAAAAAAAAATGTTTACGCAGTCCGATGTAACCATTATGGAGGATCTGGGCATCAGCCAGCTGGGGTGTTTGCACATCTGTCAATATCCGAAACAGAATTAACGATGGCAAACGAAATGTCGCCCAAAATAACGACAGATAGATTTTTACAGAGTAAGTGAGCACTGGCATAAACGTAAAATGTTTTTTTTTTCTAGTTTCAAAAAGTTTCAAAGTGATATTTCATTCGTAGGTAAAGCCATTAATAAGTGGTTATTCGCATATAATCATATGCGACATTCAACAACTAGTGTACGCGACCCGTCAAATATGAATTCTAAATATATAGATAGATATGCACACACTCATCAACCCCCCTCACCAGGTTATGACTACTTCCACTCCCCCTACCGATGGACAGGGAGAGCTAAGCGTGACCGAAAAGAAGCATATATACATATTTTCAAATACAGCCCAACACTTGTTTTTGCTCTTTATTTTTTAGGGGAGATTACTGGTCCCGTAAATTTGCATCGGAAAAAAAAGAAAAAAAAAATCCTATATTTTCCTTTTCTTTATAAATCACTGTTAAAATTAAAAGTATATTAAAAAATATACCATTAAAGGAACACCACAAGTTCTCCACAATATATTAACCAGAAATCACAAATTACAATCGGTCACAACCAGAAAGGTTCCGGGGCACCGAATATATCCCCTGTAAGAGGCATTATCTAAGGTAAGGTTTGGGCGCATCATTATCATTATCATAATGGCGCCCTCCAACAGAATTTACAGAGGGGGGGGGGGTGTAAGGAAGCTGAAAAGTCACTTATCTTCCCTGGACAGGTAGGGCGCCACACTCTATGTTTATTAAATTTTAGATTATAGTGTATCCATTAAATTTGCATTGTCTATTGTACGGCTTTTCATTTTGTTATCCATTTCACCATCTTACAGACTTATAAACAGGTAACATATATGTGTATTCAGAGGCACTCCTTTCTATCAATGAGATTGTGTGAATAGGCACTAATTATCGTATAGCAGTTCGCTTGCCCACAAACAGCTATTCAGTTTTGCGCAGTAAAAAAATATAAAATGAATATTTCATGGCTTCAAGAAAGCAAAAAAGAAAGTTAATTATTTTTTCCTTAGATTAATTCAAAGACAATGAATAAATTATTCTTATATTAGAACAATTAAAGATATATACAGTATATAGCAAGAACAACAATACTAAAACTACAGATAGTGATAAAATTCCGATTGAGAAAGGAGTTATACAGATGACGTAGTTGTATTTAGTGAATCATGGGACGAATTGGAAAAGATGATTAAAGAGTTGAATAGAGAAAGCAGAAATGTAAGACTGAAAAATTAATGAGTAAATATAAGTCAGGTAGTGTTCAATGAAAATGCAGAGCGACAACAAATAAGGGCTAAGGACGAACCTCTAGACTGATATTGAATATACTGTACTGTAAGTGTTTCCCTAGGACATAAGACTGAAATTGAAAGAAGGATAAGCATGGGATGGATAACTTTTGGTAAACAAAGCAAGATTATGAAAAGAAAACTGTCCCTTTCTCTAAAAAGAAAAGTATTCAATCAGATGGTCCTACCAGTATTAACTTAAGCATCTGAAAACTGGAGCCTTAACTAAAGCCTTAGAACATAGGCTAGTTACAATTCAAAGAGATATGAAAAGAATAATGATGGGAATAACACCAAGAGTCAGAAAAAAAAACGCAACATGGATACGAGAGCAAACTGAAGTAGAGGATATTCTTACAACTTATAAGAAAAAGAAATTGACATGGGCAGGACATATAATGAGAGTATATGGACATTAAGAATAACAGAATGGGTCCCTATAGATTTCAAAAGAAGCAGGGGCAGGAAGAGAAGATGATGAATTGATGAACTAAGAAAACTTGTGCGTATAAACAGAAAAGAGTGGAATGACCGGTCTGA
>NC_090732.1:159939508-160096302 GCF_036898095.1 Palaemon carinicauda | reverse complement strand
CTAGTGTCGCGCCCCAGCCCACGTCCGATGCGTCCGAGAAGAGAACGTGGTTGGGAGTCTGAACAGCCAGGGGAAGACCCTCTCTTAGGTTGATATTGTCCTTCCACCAAGTCAGACAAGACTTTATCTTTTCGGAAACCGGGATCGAGACCGCTTCTAGCGTCTTGTCCTTTTTCCAGTGAAAAGCTAGATGGTATTGAAGAGGACGGAGGTGTAGTCTTCCTAGTGACACAAATTGTTCCACGGATGACAGCGTCCCTACCAGACTCATCCACAGCCTGACTGAGCAGCGTTCCTTCTTCAGCATCTTCTGGATGGATAGCAGGGCTTGATCTATTCTGGGGGCTGATCGTCTTGTTGTTCAGCAACGTCCTCATCAGAGGGTTCCTCATCCGAAAACTGATGAGGAAACGGCAACGTCTGGCTCGCTGAGTCCGGTCGCACTGGTGCATGCGTGACGGAGCCGGACGCAACATCATGGAACTGCTGCACAGTCTGTGAACTGTCAACAACCATGGGTGCGCGAGGAAGCACAGCGTCAACCCGAGACTGTCTAGACCGTCTGGGTTGTGCAGTCAACACCCTACCGGGTTGCTGAGGTTGACGCACTGCGTCAAAACAAGTCACCTCTGCTGGTTGTTGAACGTCCTGAACGTCAACAACCACCTCCGACGTCTCTTAACGTCAACGTGCGGCTGGCAACCCACACTGGGTCGCATCGGTGGAGGAACCACCTCAACTGGCAGACGCGAGTAGGTTACCTCAGCGTCAACAGGGCGCACAACCGACCGGTTGGAAGGTTGTTGGCCAGAAGGTTCGGTAGCAACCTTCTCCGCATTAAAGTCCTCTATCAAGGACGCAAGCTTGGACTGCATGTCTTGCAGCAAAGCCCATTTAGGGTCTACGGGAGCAGGTGCGGCTACAGACGGGGTTAGCGACTGAGGCGGTACCGCTTACCATCCCTGAAAGCCTTGTTATGCATGACATAATTGTACAGCAAAACTTCAAAGGCTCGAAAACAGCTGTGAAGTTGACCTGTAAAAACTTGGAGCGTCTCCTGGCCAGGCGCCAGGGAGAGTCTACGAGAATTGAGAAGTCTATCTGGGCAGAGGCATGAACTCCCAAGCCGAGAACTTCTCTCGTGTCATATCAGACTCTCGCTCTATAAACCAGTTTAAAAGAAGGGAAAGCAAAGGCTGTATCCCCCAAACTCCTCCTGGGGAAAAACCAGTCGCCTAGCCAACGTAAAGCTCTCTAGGAGAGCGAGAGAGCACTAGCTTAAAAACAACGGCTTCGAAGTAGCTAGGCCTAGTGTAAGCTCTGACGTTTAGGCGAACGAGGAGCAGCAGTTACAAAAAGATCCGGACAAAGATCCTTAAATAAAATCATCATGATTTAATTAAAGTCCATAGGGGGCTAAGCAGCTTTAGGCTCCTCTCCATCTGACAGAGTCCTCAAGGGAATATCAGTAGGAGGGGGAACAGCAACTTCCTCATCTACAGGAACCTTGTCCGATAAAAGCTGAGTCTCAAGCAAGGGAGAGACCTACCGTGGTGGCAATGCTTTACAAGCAGAGTCCACACTCACTGGTGCATTAGTAGCGGACCAGAACGCAACGTCATGTAACTGCTTGACAGTCTGTGAACTGTCAACAACTGAACTGTCAACCACAACAGGTGCGTGAGGACGCACAGCGTCCACTCGAGACTGCTTTGACTGCCTAGACTGAGCAGTCAAAACAACTCTAGAATGCGGAGGTTGACGCACAGCGTCAAAACAAGTCAACTCCGATTGTTAGTGAACGTCTTGAACGTCAACAGGAGCATCAGCAAGTGGCCTAACGTCCAAATGCGGCTGAAAAACCACACGAGACCGCATCGAGTGTGGTTCTAAACAACCTGACTGACGTGACTAAGCTACGCCAACGTCAACAGTAAGCACAAAGGAACGTTAGGTTGGCTGAAAGCCAGGATATCGATGAGATAAACGGCTAGACTCAACGGACTAATCGGCAGAATAGTCTTCCATAAGGGAGGCAAGCATATACTGCATGTCTTGCCATATAACCCATTAAGGATCAACGGAAATGGTTGTGGTAAGAGACGAGGGTAACGTCTGTGACCGCAACACTTTGCCAACAAAAAAAGACTCTCGGAGTCTGTGTTACGCTTTTGTTAGGCGGCGAGCAGGTATCCGATGACTGCATAGGGTCAGAGCTGTCCTAATGGTTGTAACCAGGACGCTGGACCTGTCCTGAAAGGACTGACTTTCGCTTAAGGGCTTCGAAACCTTGTGACAGGTTTCTTATGCGAAAAGCCTTCGGATGACGAGGAGAAACAACGTCTCTCTCGTCTTATGGTAGGGGAGATCTTGGTAAGATACACCCGATACCATAGAGGGAAAACATCTGTTCGTTGATCAAGGCCTCTCGAACCCATAAGTCGTTTGACATTACTTCTCCCCTGGGCTTGGGAGCATGCAAGAGGTCCCAGACTAGGTGAACGACAGGCACGAACAGACGAACCCTCGGACGCAACACTGTAACACTTTGCGCATATCACTTTATCACTTCGATTTTCTGTTTTGCACTTATTTCACTGAAATCGAAACTTTTACTGATTTCTACCTGAAACACGCAATTCTACCCTTCATTAAAAGGTAGTAATTGCGAAATCAGTCGTATAATGCAAGCTCATTAATACCAGCAAAAAACAGAAAACATATTTTAAGATAAAAAAATCAGTGGCTGGGAAAGAGACTAAACACTAGTTCATATAAACTACGTTTTCAATCTCTCACCGCACATAGCCTGGGGACGAGAATAAAAAACTAAAAAAGTTTTATCCTTCCTCCCCGTACAGCGACTAGGGACGAGAGTAACTCGAGAACAACGTTACCCGCTTGAACGGAACGTTTTCTCTCCTCTCTCTCCCTCCGTCTCTATCTCTCTCTCTCTTTCTCTCTTGATTTCGCACCTAAGAGAAGAGCCCAATTATATTTCGTCAAAAAAACATGTTATTTGACTAAAGGAAAAAACTGAAAGGTTTTTCAAATAAAAAGTTCCTTTAAAATAGAATTTAAAACATTTAAGCTAAGAAAGAATGAACAAAACGTCAGAATCGATTTACTCTTACTGCAAAGTGAAACCGTGATACACTCTCTCTCTATCGTAACGATAGAGCGCATGTTGAACGTCCTGAACGTCAACAACTGCGTAGCATAAATAAACTAAACGTTAGTTCATCTTTGAAAACAGTACGAAGACTATCAAAGAAATTCTTTCATAAAATATTACATTTAAAAAGTTTTAAATCCTTAGCTCTTTAAAAGCTAATAACGATATAAAGGGCTCAACGTTGATTAACATCGGTTTCCAAGTTAGGACCGCCTACTCTCAGGAAAGGTCGCATATAAAACGGATTTTGAGCGAAGCGAAAAATCTATTTTTGGGTGAGATAGCCATGGCGTCCTGATGGAAGGTTCCTGTTTGGTAGCTTCCTTGGGTATAAGACTACTAAGATATTCCCAGAGAATTTAACCACAGGTTATCACAGAATTCTAACTTCTGGAGCGAGTATCTCAAAGGTTTCCCTTTAAGACATCGTAATACAACAGGGGACACGCATGTCTGGTCGTGCCACATAGCTATCTCCACCCCGAACAGAGTTAACGCTTCGGTGTGTAAGGGCTGAGAATAGCTGGGAGCCGTTCCACAGCTAATCTCACTCGTGGCTACTACTGATACTCGAGACGTAAACAAACGGACGCCATTGCTCTAATGACGTCACGCGCGTCTTTATCCTGGCGCCAGTTGCTGCCCATCACCATGATACAATTGTGTAGGGTGGGAACAAACTGAACGAAGTAGTAGGGAGGGTCCATCAGGACGCCATGGCTATCTCACCCAAAAATAGATTTTTCGCTTCGCTCAAAATCCGTTTTTTGGGCTCAAGCCATGGCGTCCTGATGGAAGAGTACCAGAGAATCAATGTATCGTGGTAGATTTTCCCCCAGAGTTAAGTGCCTAGGCATTGACAAAACAGCAAAGTAATCTTAGGTAAGAAACATAGGAACGAAGTATCCTGCCCCCCATTGGTAGGAAGTTCCCATGGGCTATGCCGACGTCAAAGTGGTATTGAAGGGCTATTCATCTTGACAGAAGAACTTTTAAGAGCTTAGAGATGAAGCAGAATGTTTGATATTTGTATAGGAACATTCTGAAGTAGGCCAGTGGTGGTTGGGCACTGTGTGTAGAGTTCATCTCCTGATTATCAGAAGTAAGTATTCGTGTAGGAACCTTACTGAGACAAGGTGAATATAATTTAGGAATAGACATCTTAAATTCTTCATGACCATAAGAAAGGAGGAATAAATAAAACTATGACAGTATGTATTTCATAGTAAGTAGGAGCTGAAAGAGACGCATAAGTAATAAAATAGAAATTTTATTTCACAATGCAGAAATTAAATAATTTACAGCAAAAGTAAAGTTCATTTACAGTAATAATAATGTACATAGAAATAAAGGCTTGCTCTTGAATCTGAAAGGGAATTTCAGGATTAGTAGGTACTCGTTCTCGAGGAACGCAAGTCTTTAAATAACACATCATGCTCAAGGCATGCGGCACTTGTGTGACACTATGACATTTCACCTGGGATAAGAACAGTTATAAAAGCACTAAGTGTTTTTAGACATCACTATGAATCACTCGAGGGTCAACATAGGCACCCGAAGAGTTAGAGTCCCAAGTAACTCACTGTTCTACGCAGAGTTAGGTGCAGGTTTCATAACACTACCTGCGGCTACCACAAAATGTTTGATTTCGTGCACTTGTTTCGCATAATGTTTAAAGAAAACTCGCGAGGACTTCCAGCCCGTAAAGTTCTTAAGGCTCTCGAAGTCCATGCTCTGAAAGAAGTTCAGAGAAGATGCCACTTTTCTAGGATCATGACCAGCGGGTGTACTGTTCGGATCCGCTCTGCGAATGAAGTAGGTGATTTTCGCTCTTAATTGTTTCAGTGACAGGTCGCTGCCCGATGTTTCTCCTTTGAAGAGTTGGCCTCCACCAAAGTTTGAAGTTCTGCGAAGATAGACCTTGAGACTCTCTACTGGACATAGAGAGACATCCTCCTTCAGGGGGCATATTCTCCAAGGGCCCCATCTTTTGGTGGGTAATTCATTTTTGGCGAGAAACGTCGGATCAGGGGAGAGGGTCACTTCTCCTGAATCAGCAAACAGGATGTGTCCCTCTTCTCTTGATAATGCCACTATTTCGCTGACTCGAGCTCCCGAGGCGAGAGCAAATAAAAATATAACTTTCTGAGTCAGATCCTTGAGGGGGCATGAATCATTGTCCAAGTTGGAGGCGAAATGGAGCACCTTGTCTAGTGACCAGGAGATCGGTTTCGGAGGGGGTGCTGGGCGTAGGCGAGCACATGCTTTCGGCAGTTTGTTAAAGATGTCGTTGGACAGATCAATTTGGAAAGCATATAGAATTGGTCTAGTCAAAGCCGATTTGCAGGTTGAAATCGTATTGGCTGCTAATCCTTGTCCATGAAGGTGAATGAAGAAGGACATACAGAAATCAATGGTGATTTCTTTAGGATTTTTTGCTTTAACAAAGGAGACCCATTTCCTCCAGGATGATTCGTATTGCCGTCTCGTGGATTCGGTCTTGTATTCCTCTAGGAAGTCTAGACTTTTCTTCGAGATCCCAAACCTCTTCTTTGCGGCAAGGGAGAGAAAATCATGAGATGAAGGTCCTTGATTTTCGATGATGAAGCGAAGACAGTCGACTTCTGTACTTGTTGAGAGAGAACTGGGCCCGGGAGAGGGATCAGCTTGGGCTGCAGCTCCAGGACCAGGGGGTACCAGTTGCTCCGGGGCCACTTGGGAGCCACTAGGGCCGCTGTCCCTTTGAAGGTTCTCAGTTTGGAGAGGACTTTCAACAGAAGGTTGGTGGGAGGGAACAGGTATATCTTCGACCATCTGTTCCAGTCCAGTGACATGGCGTCCACCGCTTCTGCTTTGGGGTCCTCGTACGGGGCTACGTATAGAGGAAGTTGATTGTTGTCGCTCGTTGCAAAGAGATCTATCTGAAGTTCTGGGACTTGATGAGAGATGAAGGAGAATGATCTTGCGTCTAGAGACCATTCCGACTCTATCGGGTTTGTCCGAGATAGAGCATCCGCTGTCACGTTGCGGAATCCTTGTAGGTGAACTGCAGACAGGTGCCACTTCTTCTTCTCCGCCAGACGGAAGATTGGGAGAAGCACCTGATTTATCTGGGGCGATCTTGAGCCCTGGCGATTGAGACAACGAACTACCACCGAGTTGTCTAGGGTTAGACGGATGTGGATCGAGGGCGGCGGGGATAGCTTCTTCAGAGTAAGAAGGACCGCCATGGCCTCCAAGATGTTTATGTGGAACGTCTTGAATAGTGGAGACCAGGTCCCTTGAGCTTGTTTCAGGTGGGAGTGACCTCCCCAGCCCTCCAGTGAGGCATCCGTGTGGATGTTGAGTGATGGAGGAGGGTGTTGGAGAGGAATGGACCTTTTTAGGGCCATTGCTTCCGACCACGGCTTTAGGAGGCGTCGAAGTCTGTTTGGAAGCCGTCTCTTGAGGTCTCTTCGAGCGATGGATACCGATCGTCTCCAGACTCCCGCGGCATCCTTTAGCTGTGCACGAAGCACTGGGTTTGTCACTGAGGCGAATTGTAGAGAGCCTAGAACTCGTTCCTGCTGTCGTCTTGAAATGCGTTTGGATTTCAGTAGTCGCTTGACAGACCCTGCTATTTCCTTCCTTTTCTTCTGGGGGATGGAAAGGCGGTGTGACTGAAGATTCCAGTGGATTCCCAGCCACTGAAACTTCTGAGCCGGAGAGAGGCGAGATTTCTTCTCGTTGATCTTGAATCCCAGGTGTTCTAGGTACTGGGTAACTTCGTCGCAAGACTTTGTACACTCTTCGGGCGATGGAGCCCAGACTAGCCAGTCGTCGAGGTAGGCCATCACCTGGACGTTTCTTAGGCGGAGCTGTTGTACTATGGCATCCGCCAGCTTTGTGAAGATCCGAGGGGCCACATTGAGGCCGAATGGCATGGCCCGGAAGGCGTAGCTTTTTCTTTGGAGTCGAAATCCTAGGTAGGAGGAAGCGTGATGGTTCATTGGAATGTGCCAATAGGCATCCGCCAGGTCTATAGAGACCGTGTAGGAACCTTGAGGCAGAAGGGTCCTTATTTGTTGAAGCGTCAGCATCTTGAATTTGTTGTTCTCTATGAACTTGTTGAGGGGGGATAAGTCCAGAATGACTCTGAGCTTGTCTGAGTCCTTCTTGGGAACGCAAAACAGTCTCCCTTGGAACCTGGTGGACTTTACCTTCCTTATCACCTTCTTGTTCAAGAGGTCTAGAACATATTCTTCCAGAATGGGGGTTGATTGTTGAAAGAACCGCTGGAAGATTGGGGGTGGTTGCACCCAACTCCAGCCTAGACCGTTCTTGATGATGCTGTGTGCCCAAGGATCGAAGGTCCAACGATCCTGGAATTGGCGGAGTCTTCCTCCCACCGGAAGCACTTCATTGCTTCTGGTGTCCCGAGGACTTGTTGCCTCGGCCGCTAGCTCCCTTTCCTCCTCTACCTCTGGAGGGACGACGAGAGGCGTCTCTGCTTGCACCCCTGGACGAGCCTCTACCTCTGGCATGAAAGGTAGTGGATGGCTGCTCAAAGGCAGGGGTGAAGACCGGTGACTGTGACAACACCGGTTGGGGGACCAATTGAAAGGTCTGTTGTGGTTGGGCAACCACTTGGGAGGTAGCGGGTCCCGGAAACTGACGTCGTTGTTGACGTTGCTGGGGTTTCGGCTTCTGAGGTTTCCTCTTAGGCTGAGGTCCATCGTCCTGAGAGGTTTTCCTTTTTCTGGACATGCCCCACTTGTGGAGAAGGTTCCTATTCTCCGTGGCGGCTCTGTCCGTTATTTCCTTGACAAGGTCAGAAGGAAACAGGTGCTTTCCCCAGATGTTTGAGGAAATCAGCCTCCGGGGTTCGTGTTTCACGGTGGCACCGACAAACACGAATTCACGACAGGCTCTACGAGCCTTTATGAAATGGTACAAGTCCTTCATTACCGTGAGTAAGTGGGATTTGGCCAGTACCATGTAGTGATCAGGTACTGCTGTGTCACAGGCCATAACTTCAAGTTGGACTTGATGAGAAAGAGATGCCGCAAGCCTCTCCTTCGTGTCTTGTTCCCGGCGAAGGAGGTGATCATTGAGCTTAGGGAGGTCTTCATTAAACTGACGTCCGGCGACGTCAGGATCGAGCCTACCCACGACGAAAGTATGTTGGACATCTTTCCATTGTCTAGTGTCAGGGGGTGTCACGATGGAGAAGGGTCTGCACTCCTCCAGTGCAGGGCAGGGTTTTCCTTCTTCCGCCGCTTTAAGGCATGCAGCTAAGGCCTTTTCCAAAAATGGAAGAATCGCAGTGTCAGGTGCGACATATGTAGGATGCTTCTTGCTCAAGGCAGGAAGCTTAGAGCAGGTAAAGCCCCTGCTCTTAAATGCGGAGGCTAGCATAGCCTGGGCCTTTGCGAGATCGAACACTATCTCTTCTTTAGGTTCGGTCTCTTCCTTCGAGGCAGGTTCGGAACGAAGTCGGACGTAACAGTCCGGGTAGGCCTCGAAGCTTGGGAAGAACTCCACATCTTCCAACGGGACCGTGCCGATCTTGTCGCTAACAAAGATCCTGCCGGTCGCAATAACCATATGCTCTGCATACCTCCACGGGTTGGCATGAGAGCAAGCTGGGAGATCCTTGACCGAGATCTTCTTCGTGTCTCTGGATCCAATCATAGACCTGATGGACTCCTGGTTCTCCTTCAGTCTGTCGTCCATGACAGCTCTAATCAGTCGGATCAGTTCTTGGGTAGAAGAGGAAGGATCCGGGGTCGAGGAGGTAGACGGAAGGGACATTTCCGTCGGTGTAGGAGTAGGCGGAGGGATGGACGAGGGAGTAGCTCCAATCTCCGACTCGGTGTATTCCACCTTGTCTTCGTCCTCTTCGGCTCCTTGAGCCATAAGCGTCTTCTCCGTGTCTTCCGAGACGTCAGAGATCTGTTCATCATCCTCGGAATCCAAACGACACTCGTGCATGGACTGAGCCATGACCACATCAGGTTCCACCGTAATTTGGACAGTGGGGATTGCTTCCTTTGGAACCACTGAGTCAGGGGAGGCCTTAGGGAACAACAGGGACCTCAGTTCTTCGGTGGCCAGGTACGGTCCAGTAGCATTTCTCTGAAAACCACGCACCCACTTGCGCAGTTTTTCACGAGCAATGTCTCTAACCTCCGCTGAGGGAGGGTTATGGAAGGCCTCAACTAGGTAGGCCTGGCAGACCGTACATTCCAGTGGATTCCAGAACTTCCAATCCCCTTTCTTGTCTGAGCAAGGGGCGTGAGTCCTGCACGCCGTATGTCCGTAAAACTGCGAGCGTTTCACAGCACAGTAGGCGAAATCGCACTTCATCTGCTCCTCCTGTGGAAGAAAGAGAAAATGAGTATGGGGGAGTCATAGGAATGGCTCTTAAATTAAGTTAATATTAATCATTAATTTTAACTTAAGGAAGGTGTGATGCATAGAGAACACGCTCCATGCATCTCGCCCGGCTGGTTACCATAGGCTTGGTCCTGGGATAATCCAAATGACCGAGATCATTGGATATAGTTTCCTAGGATTCCCATTATATTGGAACTTCCATGGAAAGCCAAGGACAAGGTTGGGATCGAATTCATTCGGTTCCCAGATAAGAGCCAGAAGGCCTCATTAAGGGTAACTGCTTCTGGCAACCAGCCGCGCTAAGATGCACATAGCATGCTGGAAATAGAAGAATGCAAAGAGACAGCATGATCACTAATAGAGCAGTACTAGGTACTGATCTTAGAAGCAAAGCAGCTTATCTATTTGCAAGGTAGGGCTATCTTAGTCTTATGATAGCTACAGAGAGGGGGTGCAAGTATTCTTGACGCCTCCGGGGCATCCGGCAAGCCGCCGGCACGCCGGAGCTCGCTCCAGCATAGATTCTGGCACTAGAACAGACAATTTTCAAAGTCAGTTAGATACCAGGATGGCGGCCGCCGGCACAACGGCGGCACGCCGGCAGGGAGCGGCGGCTCCGGCAGCCGGAGGATGCCGGATTGGTGACTGGGGTAAGGATGGTACAGGTAGTATCGGGTTGCCGGCAGTATATGCCGGCACTCCGGAGATCGACCGGCAAGCGGACGATTAGATAGGAGTAGGAGAGCTGCCGGTAGTAGCCGGCGGCAGCCGGCAGCCCCTCGGTACACGGGGGGCTGGCGGCAAGGGTAGGGAAGTCACCAAGAGGGAGGCAGGTATTGCCGGCAGTAGAGGCGGCAAGAGACCGGCACCCGGATAGATAGAGAGACAGGGGGAGGGGGAAAGGATGCAGGAAGTACCGTCAGGGTTCCAGACATCCCTCCCCCTCCCTGAGGGGGTGTACCCATGATAGAGACAGGCTCTAGCATCCATAAGCAGGGGTCACTAGGGACCGGGAGCAGGTAGCCCAAGGGAGGACTAGGGAACACCCAAGAGGGGGGGGGGGGGGAGACTCCCCTATGCAGAGCTACACCAGTAACTAACCTTATAGGACACTATGAAGGTATATGTACCAGAGCGGACAGCACAGGGAAGCTCGGGTAGCCCTACTCATCCACCCTAAGGAGGATTTGTAGGACAGGGGACAGATGAGAATAAACTAACCTAAGCATAGGCTAGGCTATACAAGAGATAGGTGGGGAGGGAGAAGAGAGGGGTCTTCCCAGGAAGGGTTTCTGTACCAGAGCGGCCACAAAGGGAAGGGAGGACACTCCCTAACCTAAGATTAGGCTGATCGGCTAAAACGGTGCAAGAGTACAGTTTCAGCATGGAACAGAGAAACCTTCCTAACCCGGCCTAGATCAGGGCTAAAAGTCCTGAACTAGGCAAGGAAGAAGACGTATCGCTATCGCAGGAAAGTCGTAGACTATCCTAGCCATAGAGGTAGGCTAGCCTAACCTCACTCTCAGACGCAATCCTAAAAGGGGGTTCATTCCTTTAGGGAGGACTGAGAGGCGATATAATACTCTATTAGACAATAAATCCCTTTACTCAGAAAAGGGATCAAGGCTAAATAGAGGGAGTGCCAAGGCAGGGGATGAAGGAAGCATATAGGGGTCCTAAGGTTAGGTTAGGCTAGAAAGAATCACTGACTAGCCTATCCCCTATATGGTCCCTGAAGGCGAAAACATTTGCATCACTAGTCAAAAGTATTGTAAAATAATAATGCCACTATCTTCATAACTTAGTCTAGGATCACTGATAAATCATGCATGAACACTTGTATATAGGCTCCTGGCCTAGGGGCTATAGTAGCCGACTGGTATGAGGTCAATCGATGACCGATAAAAAGCGTCTAAACACGATATAAAAGTTCCTAGCTATGAAGACTAAATAAACTAATGTATTCGATTAGTATATAATGCCGGAAGCGTTGTTGTGGCTAACTAAATAAGACATGCAAAACAACAACGACGCCATAAAATGGCGGGTCCGGTAGAGGCACAGCTCTGCCACAAAACATCAATTATTTCGCGAAATAATATTTACTTTACGGCCAGAGCTTAATTAAACAATACTGGAACCTTGTACTCAACTTTCCAGAAGAAGGCGAGGCTGAAGGTAACGACATAGCGAAGATGCAAAGCGATAAAGTTCACACAAGGGAAAATCCGTCTAAGTAGGGCAGCTACTAAACAAAGGATAAAGACGCGCGTGACGTCATTAGAGCAATGGCGTCCGTTTGTTTACGTCTCGAGTATCAGTAGTAGCCACGAGTGAGATTAGCTGTGGAACGGCTCCCAGCTATTCTCAGCCCTTACACACCGAAGCGTTAACTCTGTTCGGGGTGGAGATAGCTATGTGGCACGACCAGACATGCGTGTCCCCTGTTGTATTACGATGTCTTAAAGGGAAACCTTTGAGATACTCGCTCCAGAAGTTAGAATTCTGTGATAACCTGTGGTTAAATTCTCTGGGAATATCTTAGTAGTCTTATACCCAAGGAAGCTACCAAACAGGAACCTTCCATCAGGACGCCATGGCTTGAGCCCAAAAACAAAACATTAAAATTTATTTTTATATGTTTATAATAAATGGAAAGTTAATCGAAGAGGCCTAATAAGGGCGGAGAGATATAAAATATATAGAGGAAAATCTATAACGTGATAAGATAATTACTAAAAGCCTAAACACACTTCCGTCTAAGGGAAGGGTCGGCCATTTAAAAGTGAAAGAAAGTCCATACTCTCTTTGTCACCATAATTAAATCTATCCAAAACGAGTTCAAGATTTAAGATGAAGATAAAACACCTGCATAGCGAAAGCTCAAAACTAGAATATAGTACTTCACCAAATAGATGTGAAAAACTCCAGTTTAGCAACAGCGAGTAAAGTACGTCTTGTCGACACCTCGACAGAGAGAAAATTGAGTCTTTGTTTACATTAAGAGCTGGGTATCTGGTCGACAGATGGCGCTGTTGGGCACACCCGCAACCTGTGTAGCGATCGCTGGCGAGTTTTTCCGTAGAGTTGTCTGTCGAGCAACAGAGTTGCAGCTATATAATCACCGGCAAAGTTAAATATTGAAAAATAACCTTTTAGGTTAGATGCTTGAGGGAACAATCCTCATTGTTCACAGGTGAGGCATAATGTAAGACATTGTCCAAAGACCATGGGATGGGCTTTAGTGGCGTTGCAGGCCTAGGCCTGCACATGTTTTCGGAAATTTATTAAAGATTTCAATCGTTAGATCCATTTAAAGGGCATATAGAAGAGGTCTAGTCGGGGCTGAATTGCACAGAGATAATGGTCCATGGATCCAAAGATCCCATCAAGTGACCTCTCTCGCAAAGTTGGCCATACCCTTGGTGCTTACTCAAGGGTTTATATGGGGACAAGGCCGAAGAACTAGCGTTCTCATAGTATCCAAGGATACACTGCTTCCTTCCTCAAAGGCCAACGTGCTGTTGACCGCCAGACCCTGAATATAGGGGTGGACAGAGGACAGGCAGAAGATCATCAGATTGTTTTCGGGCCCTTTTGCTTTACAAAAAAATTTACTTTTCCCAAGAAGACACGTATTGTCTTCTCGTTGACTAGACTTGTATTCTTCTAGGAATTCTATTTTGCCTTTAAGATCCCAGTCTTTTCCCTAACCGTTAAGGGCAAGGAATTCATAATATGAAGGGATCAGGTGTACTGTGATAAATCGAAGGCAGAAAACTGTAGCCAAATATCCCTTAGAAAGCTACCTATAGGAACCTTTCGTCAGGACGACATGGCCTGAGCCATAAAACAATAATTTACTTTGGTTTTCATGTTAAATTTTTTAGTTTGGTTAATCTCTTTCCTTCGCATACTCTCTACCTTCAGTTTGAGATGCAGCCAGAGGAGAGCCTTAGGTGAGCTTCATAGAAATAAATGGAATTCTAGTAAAAGTACTAATCATTTCTATTCTCACCCTAGGTTCATCTAATTACTCCTGCCTCCCAACTGATTAGCGCAGTCAAGAAGTTGTTGAATTCAATTTGACTTCCTGAACTGATGGCTGAACCACACTTTTTGCCATTCAATGCCATATATTTTTCTGGGCTCCGACCTGTGCCGCCCAGTGAAATATTCCTAGAGCACTATTTCTAAGGAATATAACTGCTATATATTACCAGAGAAAAAAAGCATAGGAATGCCAGGTTGAACCCAGCTCGCTCACCTATATAAGGTGTCGGTATAAAATACTGGGGCGTGATAATTCACAACCAGAGGTCTCGCACTATTTAGATATCTCCTCTTCAAAATCCCCGCCACAGCGAGGTGCCGATCAACACTACTACCACTAACCCAACCCACGCCAGTGACGTCACTCCTTTATAGCACTTGTTGTTATTAAGTCCAACATGTTTTTTTCTCGTGTTTACCCTTGGATTTATCATTATTTTATAATCGATGGCCGATTCCCATGATACCCCATCGAAGTTAAGTACTTTATCCATGAGTTTTAGCGAGATTGGGCAGTGTAACTTCTGTTTTTATTAATTGAGAAGTGTTTATATATGAACGGCGTCCCCGTTCTTACCGTTCATGGTTCGGCTCTGCCCTTTTTCTCGTTAGTTCGTCCGTCATTAATATTTGTTCGAACTTTTAGGAGTTTTTTCCTTACATTTACTGTATATAGTACACCGTCTTTATGCTTTCATCTAGCATTAATTTTATGTTATCCTATGATATCAGTGTTAGCGTTTCATCAAGGAGTAGGTTATGTTGGTATGCCTGCATTCGTGCATGTTGGTGGATTGCGTCACCTTTGAGATTGTTTCGCTAGTTCTAGGAAGACGACCATCTCACTTATTATTAAACCTTTTAGTTTTATTACGCTCCACCTAGTTTTACATTTGGTTCGAGTGGGACTCTCGCGTTGTTTTTACTGTTCGATCTACCGCTTCAGTAACTAGGTTGGTACCCCTGCTTTCCATCTGCTGATTGCGTCATGCTTCCTCCCCTTCCACTCGCCCGAGTCCCTCTCTCGCCATATTATTTCTGAATGCCTAACCTTACTTACGTGATTTCGCTTTTAATTCATTAATTATGTTTATGTATTTGTGCATTGATATTATATTTTTGTTTACTCCGTTATGATCATATTTTTGGGATTTTCATGTCATGTTGAGGGGATCTCCAGTTGGTAGCCCTGTCTACCACTACGCACTGGTGTTTCCCCGGTACCATTCCCCCCCCCCCACAGGTTGGGGAGGCTATTCCATCCCCCCCCTCCTCCAGTGTACACCCTTCCTCTCACTCGATGGTTGTTGGTTATGACATACGGGTCAAGTATGCTTGTTTCTCAGTCTTCCCTCAACGTTCCGACATATTGAGGACTGAGTGTACCCACGGGGTGTGACTTGGTCTCATTCATTCATACCGGGCGGTTTCGTCTCCCCCCCTCCCGTCGCCCCGATTGGCCATCGGTCGGGGGAGGGGGAGGGCCGGGACCACCGGGGACTATCACACGTGATTAGTCGGTATGACTGCACCTTGGTGTAACTTTTGCTTTTAGCTATGGTTGTAAGAATGAGCACTTATATTAGGAGTGTCCCCACCTACGGTACCTCCTGCTATTATCGTCCGCATAGGACTTATTAATATCCCATATCATTATATTATATTCTACATGAATCATTACCTTCGTCCCGGTACCTCCGGTTGGGTAATGGGGGTTCCATTGGCTCCCCCCGCGCTCTCCCGTGGTACCCTCCCGTCATCAGACATCGGAGCCTCCGGGCTCTTAAATACAAGATCTGTTGACACTGACACAGTTTTGATTAATATCCTCCCTCCGGGAGCCCTATCGCTTCTCTGTGGGGCCGTCACCTCCTCTATGGATCTTGCAGACGTTTGCTATCATGTTCCGAAAGCAAGGCATTTTCGTCACAGCAACTACAGAGTGATAATCTCTTACAACAGTTTTGGTTCCAAATCAACTTCGAGAAATCTCGTTTGGTCCCGAGGACAAGTTTCAATGGTTAGGATTCAATGGGTTCTATGCTCCCACACTCTGTCTCCCAACAGCCAAGAGGAACGATATAGCAAAACACAATACGTTTTCTCAAAGACAAATTGTCTTCCAGAAGAAATCAAGAGAGAATCCTGGGTGCCCTCCAGTTTGCCTCAGTAACAGATATACTACTGAAGGCCAGACTGAAAGATATAAGCCGAGTATGGTGCTCCAGGAAAACGAGTAATATCGAGACAAAGGGCTCGTCTCCAACCAATTCTGAAGAAAAGACTTCAACCATGGACAAAGGTCAAAATCTGGCAAATCCGTTTCCTTACAATATCCACCCCCAAGCTCGTCATTTACACAGACGCCTCCCTAACAGGCGGGGGGGGGAATACTCTCAGTACAAGAAAGTCCTGGGACTATGGTCGACAATATTCCGCCAACTTCATATCAATGTTTTAGAGGCCATGGCGGTATTTTTGACCTTAAGCAACCGGCTCCAGCCAAAGACCAACATATCAGGTTTCTTCTAGATAGATAGTGGCGGACGCACTTTCGAGGACAACTCCGCTGGAGTCGGAGTGGTCACTAGACCCAATGTCCTTCAGTTGGATTCTTTCTCAGGTTCCGGATCTCCAGATAGATCTGTTTGCAACAAAGTCCAACTACAAACTAGAGTGCTACGTAGCTCTCAGCCCGGATCCTCGGGCTTACGCCACAGACGCAATATCATTAGTCTGGAACACTTGGGAGAGAATTTACCTATTCCCACCAATAAATCTGTCGATGAAAGTGTTAGACAAGCTCAGGACTTTCAAAGGCCAAGTTGCTCTAGTAGCCCCCATCTGGCTCAAGCACAACGGGTTTCCCCTTCTGGTGCAACTGGGTCTCCACCTCGACAGATCCCCAATCCAATACTAACACAAGCAGTACAACTCGCTGTGTGTTAGCTTGCTCAAATTCAGAATGCCCTACCTTTCTGGACTTTATGAAATTTGCAGCTCAAGAGGTGCAGATATTGATCCTCAAATACGTTATTTTTAGAATCAGATAAGAGGGGATCCACCCTTCGACAGTATGATTCGGCTGTTATGAAACTTGCCAGTTTTTAAGGGACTCAAAGGTTGAGACGATGACTATGAATCTGACAGTAACCTTCTTCAGAATTTTATTTGAATCAGACTTAGCGACTTGTACTATTACCACAAATTAAGTCAGCCTTGAAGGTTTTACAATTGGCTTTAATATTGCCCTTACAGATTCATACTTCTCATCTATCCCGAGAACCTGCGCCAGATTGAAACCATCAACTCACCCTAGCTCAGTTTCCTGGTTTCTGAATGACGTACTTAAGTTGGCTTCAGACACTCTTAACGAGACTTGCCATTATATTCCATTGGTTAGGAAATCCTTGTTCTTAATGAACCTGACTTCTGGCGCCAGAATATCAGAACTTTCAGCCTTGTCTAGAGATCCAGGTCATATAGAATTTCTCTCGTCAGGGGAAGTACTCCTTTCCCCTGACAATAGATTTTTAGCGAAAATGAGGACCCCCAGGACAGACGGTTCCCCTGGAAGATTGTCCCACTTCCACAGGACCCATCTTTATGTCCAGTAAACACTCTGGAAGCCTACTTAAACATATCTCCCGTTCAGTCCTCGGGGCCCTTACCCATTAGAGAAGGTGAAGAACCATCATCCTGAAAGGACTCAGACAGAAGATTCTGCATTTCATTAACGGGCTACCTAGAATCATTCCCACTTCACTCCCTCACGTCCATGATATATGAGCTGTAGCTACCTCAGTTAATTACTATGAACTTCACTGGACTTACTAAATATACAGGCTGGAAGTCTCCAACAGTATTTAAACGCCACTGCTTAAAACCTCTGGAAGCCTTATATTTGCTACAGTGGCAGCAGGGAATGTGATTCCTCCTGAACATAGTGAACCTTAATCAACTATGTCTTGCTATCCTCTTACCTGTTATTTTGGATTTTATTTTACTTCCTCAGGTATTGTTCCAAGATTTGGAACCATTTCTCTGGTACTATTTCACTGGGCGGCACAGGTCGGAGCCCAGAAAAGGGATTTTGACGAAGGAAAAATCTATTTCTGGGCGAGAGACCTGTGCCGCCCAGTCACTGGGCGGCACAGGTCTCTCGCCCAGAAATAGATTTTTCCTTCGTCAAAATCCCTTTATTGTAGTATACTAAAAGGGCAAGGCAATAGGAATTGAGGAAAAGGGAAATTCAGTTTTTGATGATAGACGTTGATGCAAACAACCTTTGAGGAGGAAACCAGATGAACCTCAGGTAAGTATAGAAATAATACTTTCTATAATCAAAATTCCATTATTTGTTTCTTTAAAGTAAAACCTTAATGATACAGAAAAGTGGGACTGAAATAAAAACTAAATACAGTATCAACAATATCATCATTTATTTTAAGCCTATAAAACTTTCTTTGGGAAAACAACCTCGTCATGTCTAACACGACTAATGCACCTTCTTTCTTTTTTTTATCTAATAGTTATAGCCTACTTAAGATAAACTGAATCTATATTTTGGCTCTTTTAATGGTTTCCATTTCATTGAAAAATATTGTACTATACTGTCATTATATACAGACCTTTTATTTATCACAGATAACAGTTATAATATTCAAATTGAATCAGCTTCAGATCTAACAATTGTCTCCTTATGACCAAAAATGTGAAGGATAGCTAAGTCACAAATATCAAACCAATGTTTGTCTTAAAGAATTAACAAATTGAATGAAATAAAAACATATATAGTGTCTCTTTCCAAGAACAGCGCCATTTCAAAAAGAAAAATCTAAACTATTGTACAGTATGTCTATACACTTCTTAAAGGCATATGCCTACTTTATATTTGTTAGTAATGTAAAAAAAGTCACCTTCCACGTAACATTATACTGGGAAAAATATATCTACTATACATACTTATTGTATGCACTGTAACTGCCAAACAGAAAATCTGTAACTGTCATATTTACAATGGACAACAGTTACCAATACAACATTATGATCAAGCTTATTGTGAGTTGAAGTCATGGCCCATTTAACAGTGACTATAATAATTTATGTCTGAATTTTATAAAGTATTTATATGGCAAATATTTCATCATTATCAAACAGAGATTCAACCACACCAGTTAATCATATTCCTAGTCTTTAAATGCTGTTTCAAAGGACAGAAAAAGCTGGACAGCTAAATGAGAAGACACCAAAGAGAATAGATTAGAAGCAAATTGCAGAAAAATTAAGTCACAAAGAATCTATAGTATAACCTACACTAATTAATTCACAGCAATTTTATTCTTATTGTTATCAATGTTGTTATAGTTGTTTAATGAATGTGTTTAATTAGTCATCCTGTAGATTGTTATTTGTAACTTGAAATACAAGGTTAAAATATTTTACAGAAGTTTAATGAGACTATTTATTCCCATTGGTGGACTTTCAAAGGGCTTACACAAGGTAAGTTAAAAAATAAGAAACCTAAATAAGATGAGGCCATAGAAATGGGAAGATAAGCCCAAGACAAAAAAGCAATGAAGCCGAGGGTGAAGATATGCTATTAAAAGTTAGTACAGAAAGTATCTCTCCTATTGAACTTGAATTACATGAGTAATAAACCCTCTTGTAGAGAATCAATAGACCTTAAAAGACTGATACAAAAACATTTCCAGTTATATAAGGAAATGGGGTATCTGGGAGTGTCATTACGGATGCATATTAAAAGTAACCACAACAGTCAACTGCTCATGATAATAATTCAACATAAAAATTCAATTATCCCAAAAAAATATTGCAAATTATATTGTAGTACAGTATCATATTGGTGTTACTAACAATATGCCAGAATAAGACATTACTACAACTTTTTAGAGATTCAAAATTAGATAGATTCTAATTGAATTTTTTCTTTTAAACTAAATTCAATTACTGTTTTCTAATACTTGCCTGGAGTTTGTGAGCTATTCATTCTTAAATGGAAAGCTTTGACTAAAAATATTGTCCTGACAAAATGTAAATTGTTTATTCCAACTGGAATGAGGTGCTGAAAAATATACTTGCAACAGTAGCATAAAGAATGTCCACTTCCAATCTGTTTTAAGAAAGCTCCATGACAACTTTGGCAAAGAGCATTCCTCTTACAATTCAGGTGACCATATGAGTAGCTCCTTGGTTTAAAAGTCGTTCATGAGTTTAATTACTTGGGATCAATAATAACAAAGGAGAGAGGTATTGAGAAAGCAGTGAAATAGTGAAAGAAGCATGGCAAAAATGAAGGGAAATAACTTCAGAAGTTCAAACTTCCAACAAATGTTTTTATGTAGAACAGGCTGACATGAGTCTCTCTTCATAGTTTACATATGACATATCTATTTGAATGTTGTTGATCTGGAGATATTTCATATTCTTTATGTATTACTTTTCATATAGTTTACTTGTTTACTTTCCTTACTGGGCTAATTTACTCTGGTGAAGCTATTGAGCTTCTAGCATCCTGCTTTTCCAACTAAGGTTGTAGCTTAGCTAAAACAGTAATAATAATAATAATAATAATAATAATAATAATAATAATAATAATAACAATAATAATAATAATAATAATAATAATAATAATAATACTGTAATAATAATACCGTAGTTGTTTTAAAAGAGGAAGTGCCATTTAGATTCAAAATGAAGATCTATCAGTCTCATACATCATATGGGGTAGAAACTTGTCAATTAAGAGAAAAGAGAGACTGTTGGAAAGACGGTGATGAGAATGGTGGGACTGATTGTTGACATATCATTACTGGAAAGGAGGGAGAGTTAAGAAATAATGAATATGTGGTTTAGGTAATGTAAAAGATATGGCTAGGGAAGCTCATCAGAGATACTATGACCATGTAATAATAAGGGTGTAGGCAGAGCCAATCAAGAGAGCTATGAACATGCCAGTGATGGGGAGGAGTGTGGGGCCTCAGCCAATCAGATGGATGAATGTGGTGAGGAAACATATGGGCGAGTGAGACTGGGGGAAGAGGCAAGGAATAGAGGGATAGAGAAAGCTGACTTGAGTGGCCAACTCTACTATACTGTGGGACTAAAAAGGTTGAAAGATTATGCGAGGAATACAATCAGCACGCCACACTTGCTAAGGTGCAGCTCCAATGACATTTGAAACACTAATTAGTCACACTAAAGAGCAGGAAACTGATAATCAATCCCTTAGAAAATCATAGAAAATCAAGTTGTTACTGAATATGAGATACTAAAATAAATATCTTTCCATGTAATTCTTCAAGGAAAAGTAAATAAATGGGTCCTCAGGTCAGAAATGTTTTATATACAGGACCGGATGCACTTGTGTAAATACATAAAAAGAACTTTTTAGCAATAAAATTAATTACTTGCATTAAAAAAAAACTAACTATTTTAAACATGAAATATAGACCTTCTTTTAGCCAAAAATGCAATAATCTGGATTTCCAAAATTTCAAGATCTCGTAAGTGTTCAATTCTAGATGTGGTTGAGTAACATGCATACTATAAGAGCGTAATGTATGATGGAGTCAATCCTTCAACCTGAAATAGTATGATGTAATAGTTCTCAAGTAAATCACCCTAAAATGAATATTATTCAGATCATAAGGCAACAGAAAATTATTTCCAAAATTGATAGGTTTTAGGCCACAGGTGGCAAATTCTCTCCATTAGTTTTCTAAGTGGTAATCTAAATGGAGAAGAATTCTGAACCTTATTCAGTACAGAATGTGGCCAATTTAATTTCAAAATATAATTTCCTTCAATTATCATGAAGCTTAACATTATAGAAAGATGATGGATGAATATTTGATTAATCAAAAGCCTTTGAATTCTAGAGCTACCCTGCTTTGCTAGACAATTGATGCTGAGGGACTAAAATTTGTATGATGATAGGTATGGCAGTGGGTCTTGATAAGTCCAGATTTGGCTCTACAAAAGTAATTATGCTGGACACTTCCTAAAACCAACTTTGGGCCTGCATGAGTGGGAGTCTTCCTAACTCTGAATTTTCCAAGTATTGTACTAAAGTTTGCTTCAAGTGGAAGTGAGGAAGCAGTGCTATTATTTAAAACATCAACATGCTTTGAGTCCTTAAAAAGGTAAGTTTCAATAAAAATCTTATACCTCCTTCAATGTGCAACTTCAAAAGGTCTGAAACAGGAGCTTCCAGAAGTCTACCAAGTACTATAATAACTAAAGATCTTCAAACATCATGACCTATCTATTGATATTACCATACTGACTTTAAGCACGCAGTTAATTCCAAAATTGATGGACTTTGAACAGATGTGTTACAGCTATGTAAACTACAGATAGTTGCTAGTGATATGCCATCAAAAGAGGAATAAGACCAAAATATGATATCTTCTTGCAAACAAATTAGTAAAAACATCAAGAATAGTTCTTAATTTCAAAAGTTTAAATTAGATGAAATAAGCATCTCAATATATACAGTTCCGTATTTCACAAATTAAAATGTTATTTTCATTAGTAAAATAAATTCTTTAATATACTTACCCGATGATCATGTAGCTGTCAACTCCGTTGCCCGACAGAAATCTAAGGTCGGGATACGCCAGCGATCGCTATACAGGTGGGGGTGTACACAACAGCGCCATCTGTGAGTAGGTACTCAAGTACTTCTTGTCAACAAGAACTCAATTTTCTCCTCGGTCCACTGGTTCTCTATGGGGAGGAAGGGCGGGTCCTTAAATTCATGATCATCGGGTAAGTATATTCAAAAATTTATTTTACTAATGAAAATAACATTTTTCAATATTAATCTTACCCGATGATCATGTAGCTGATTCACACCCAGGGTGGTGGGTGGAGACCAGCATACATGTTAACATTAGAAGCTAAGTATCCCGTATTTCATTTTAGCAGTTATTCAAAATAACAAACATAAAATAAATAAGTACCTGGTAAGGAAGTCGACTTGAACCATTACTCTGCCTTTTTTAAGTACGTCTTCCTTACTGAGCCTAGCGGTCCTCTTAGGATGCTGAATGACTCCTAGGTGCTGAAGTATGAAGGGCTGCAACCCATACTAAAGGACCTCATCACAACCTCTAATCTAGGCGCTTCTCAAGAAAGAATTTGACCACCCGCCAAATCAACCAGGATGCGGAAGACTTCTTAGCCTTCCGTACAACCCAAAAACAACAATAAAAAGTATTTCAAGAGAAAGATTAAAAAAGGTTATGGGATTATGGGAATGTAGTGGCTGAGCCCTCACCTACTACTGCACTCGCTGCTACGAATGGTCCCAGGGTGTAGCAGTTCTCGTAAAGAGACTGGACATCTTTGAGATAGAATGATGCGAACACTGACTTGCTTCTCCAATAGGTTGCATCCATAACACTTTGCAGAGAACGGTTCTGTTTGAAGGCCACTGAAGTAGCGACAGCCCTAACTTCATGTGTCCTCACCTTCAGCAAAGCAAGGTCTTCTTCCTTCAGATGAGAATGTGCCTCTCTAATCAGAAGCCTGATGTAGTAAGAAACTGCGTTCTTAGACATCGGTAGAGCAGGCTTCTTGATAGAACACCATAAAGCTTCTGATTGTCCTCGTAATGGCTTTGTCCGTCTTAAATAGTACTTAAGAGCTCTTACTGGGCAAAGTACTCTCTCTAGTTCGTTCCCCACCAAGTTGGACAGGCTTGGGATCTCGAACGACTTGGGCCAAGGACGGGAAGGAAGCTCGTTTTTAGCCAAAAAACCGAGCTGCAAGGAACATGTAGCCGTTTCAGATGTAAAACCTATGTTCCTGCTGAAGGCGTGGATCTCACTGACTCTTTTAGCTGTTGCTAAGCAAACGAGGAAAAGAGTCTTTAATGTGAGATCCTTAAAAGAGGCTGATTGAAGCGGTTCGAATCTTGATGACATCAGGAACCTTAAAACCACGTCTAGGTTCCAGCCTGGTGTGGACAACCGACGTTCCTTTGAGGTCTCAAAAGACCTAAGGAGGTCCTGTAGATCTTTGTTGGAGGAAAGATCCAAGCCTCTGTGGCGGAAGACCGCTGCCAACATACTCCTGTAACCCTTGATCGTAGGAGCTGATAGGGATCTTACATTCCTTAGATGTAACAGGAAGTCAGCTATCTGTGTTACAGAGGTACTGGTTGAGGAAACTGCATTCGCCTTGCACCAGCTTCGGAAGACTTCCCATTTTGACTGATAGACTCTGAGAGTGGATGTCCTCCTTGCTCTGGCAATCGCTCTGGCTGCCTCCTTCGAAAAGCCTCTAGCTCTTGAGAGTCTTTCGATAGTCTGAAGGCAGTCAGACGAAGAGCGTGGAGGCTTGGGTGTACCTTCTTTACGTGAGGCTGACGCAGAAGGTCCACTCTTAGAGGCAGAGTCCTGGGAACGTCCACTAGCCATTGCAGTACCTCGGTGAACCATTCTCTCGCAGGCCAGAGGGGAGCAACCAACGTCAACCGTGTCCCTTCGTGAGAGGCGAACTTCTGAAGTACCCTGTTGACAATCTTGAACGGAGGGAACGCATACAGGTCTAGATGGGACCAATCCAGCAGAAAGGCATCCACGTGAACTGCTGCTGGGTCTGGAATCGGAGAACAATACATCGGGAGCCTCTTGGTCATCGAGGTAGCGAATAGATCTATGGTGGGCTGACCCCACAGGGCCCATAGTCTGCTGCAAACATTCTTGTGAAGGGTCCACTCTGTGGGGATGACCTGACCCTTCCGGCTGAGGCGATCTGCCATGACATTCATGTCGCCCTGAATGAACCTCGTTACCAGCGAAAGCTTTCGATCTTTTGACCAAATGAGGAGGTCCCTTGCGATCTCGAACAACTTCCTCGAATGAGTCCCTCCTTGCTTGGAGATGTAAGCCAAGGCTGTGGTGTTGTCGGAGTTCACCTCCACCACCTTGCTTAGCTGGAGGGACTTGAAGTTTATCAAGGCTAGATGAACTGCCAAAAGCTCCTTGCAGTTGATGTGAAGTGTCCTTTGCTCCTGATTCCACGTGCCCGAGCATTCCTGTCCGTCCAGTGTCGCACCCCAGCCCGTGTCCGATGCGTCCGAGAAGAGACGGTGGTCGGGGGTCTGAACAGCCAATGGTAGACCTTCCTTGAGAAGAATGCTGTTCTTCCACCACGTCAGTGTAGACCTCATCTCTTCGGAAACAGGCACTGAGACCGCCTCTAGCGTCATGTCCTTTCTCCAGTGAGCAGCTAGATGATACTGAAGGGGGCGGAGGTGGAGTCTCCCTAACTCGATGAACTGAGCCAGCGATGAAAGAGTCCCTGTTAGGCTCATCCACTGCCTGACTGAACATCGGTTCCTTCTCAGCATGCTCTGGATGCATTCTAGGGCTTGATTGATCCTTGGGGCCGACGGAAAAGCCCGAAAAGCTCGACTCTGAATCTCCATACCTAGATAGACAATGGTCTGGGATGGGACGAGTTGGGACTTCTCTATATTGACCAGGAGGCCCAATTCCTTGGTCAGATCCATAGTCCATCTGAGATTCTCCAGACAGCGACGACTTGACGGAGCTCTTAAAAGCCAGTCGTCTAAATAGAGGGAGGCTCTGATGTCTGCCAAGTGAAGGAATTTGGCAATATTCCTCATCAGTTTGGTAAACACAAGAGGTGCCGTGCTTAGGCCAAAGCACAGGGCTTGGAACTGGTACACAACCTTTCCAAAGACGAACCTTAGGAAAGGTTGGGAGTCTGGATGGATGGGGACGTGAAAGTACGCGTCTTTCAGGTCTAACGAGACCATCCAGTCCTCCTTCCTGACCGCTGCTAGGACCGACTTCGTCGTCTCCATCGTGAACGTCTGCTTGGTGACAAAAGCATTGAGAGCACTGACGTCCAGCACCGGTCTCCAACCTCCTGTCTTCTTCGCTACCAGGAAGAGACGGTTGTAGAAGCCCGGGGATTGATGGTCCCGGACTATGACTACCGCTCCCTTTTGTAGCAAGAGCGACACCTCTTGTTGCAACGCTAGCCTCTTGTCCTTCTCCTTGTAGTTGGGAGAGAGGTTGATGGGAGATGAAGCTAGAGGGGGACTGCGGCAGAACGGAATTCTGTACCCCTCCCTTAGCCACTTCACAGACTGAGCGTCTGCACCTCTGCTCTCCCAAGCTTGCCAGAAGAACTTGAGTCTGGCTCCCACTGCTGTCTGGAGAGGAAGGCAGTCAGATCCTGCCTTTTGCGGACTTGGAACCCTTCTTGGATTTGCCACGGTGACTGTCGGCACGGGTACCTCCTCTGCTGGAGGTTCTGCCACGAAAGGGCGGGATGAACCTAGTTGCTGGTGTGTCCACTGCTGCAGGACGGAAAGGTCTAGGCACGGAAGGTAAAGCTTTAGCCTTACGTGCGGAAGATGCCATCAGATCATGGGTATCCTTCTGGATCAGCGAGGCAGCCATCCCCTTGATCAGCTCCTCCGGAAACAGACACTTGGAGAGAGGAGCAAACAACAACTCCGACTTCTGGCAAGGAGTGATCCCAGACGACAAGAAGGAGCAAAGATGTTCTCTCTTCTTAAGCACTCCCGACGTGTACGAAGCCGCAAGTTCACCAGACCCATCCCGAATGGCTTTGTCCATGCAAGACATGATCAGCATGGCAGAGTCCTTATCCGAAGGGGAAGTCTTTCTGCTTAACGCTCCCAAACACCAATCGAGGAAGTTGAAGATCTCAAAAGCACGAAAGACTCCCTTCAACAGATGATCCATGTCAGAAAAGGACCAGCAAATCTTCGATCGTCTCATAGCCAGCCTGCGGGGAGAGTCAACCAGACTTGAAAAGTCGCCCTGGGCAGAGGCAGGAACCCCCAAGCCGGGTTGCTCTCCCGTGGCATACCAGACGCTAGATTTGGAAGCAAGCTTGGTAGGCGGAAAGATGAAAGCAGTCTTTCCCAGTTGCTTCTTGGACTGCAACCACTCTCCCATAACCCTCAAAGCTCTCTTGGATGAGCGTGCGAGGACAAGCTTGGTGAAGGCAGGAGCAGCAGACTGCATGCCCAGAGCAAACTCGGAGGGAGGAGAGCGAGGGGTTGCAGACACAAACTGTTCTGGATACAAGTCCCTGAACAAGGCAAGGACTTTACGAAAGTCTAAGGAGGGAGGCGTAGACTTGGGCCCTTCTAAGTCGGAGTGCGGTTCATCCAAATGTGCATCTTCGTCATCCGATACTCCATCATCCGAAAGCTGAGTAGGAAGTGGCAAAGGCGGAGCAGAAAGCTGAACGGCTGAATCCGGCAGCACGGGTGCATGCGTAGCTGCTGCGGATTCAACATCATGCCGCTGCTGGTCAGTCTGCGAGCTGGCAACAACAAAAGCAGAGTGCTGGTGCGTGGGAGGGACTGCCGTGGGTTGCGGAGCATGCCGTATGGGATGCGGAGCATGCCGCATGGGTTGCGGAGCATGCCGCATAGTGTCAGAACACGGCAGCTCTACAGCACCTTCCCACTGCTGATGCGGTAGCTCACGCATGTCAACGGATGGTGCAGCAAGAACATGCGTCTGGCAGGGTGGACTGCGCATCGGTGGTGGAGCTCTCACAGGTGGAGTGTGGGAGCAGGCAGCCGCAGTATCTGCTGAGCGCACAACCGCGGCAGGTTGTAGGCTAACAGGGGCAGTGTCAACCTTCTCAGCATGATACTCTTGCATGAACGCAGCAAGCTGAGACTGCATAGTCTGCAGCATGGACCACTTAGGGTCTACCGTGGTTGGAGCAGCAACAGACGGAGCAGTAGCCTGTTGTGGAACCACTCTACCTCTCTTGGGAGGTGTGCAGTCTTCGGAAGACTGCGGCGAGTCCGAACTGACCCAGTGGCTACACCTGGGCCGTTGGACTCGCTCGGAAGGGACCTTACGTTTGAGAGGTCGTGAGACCTTGGTCCATCGTTTCCTCCTTGAAACTTCTTCCACAGACGAGGGATGATAGGGCTCATTCGTCTGTATGTGGATGGGACGATCTCTGAGAGAAACGTCTGCAACCACTGAGGGTACATCCGTACGCTGATCAAGGCCTGCCGAACCCTTTGGTCCTTCGACATTGCTTCTCCCCTGGGCTTGGGAGCTTGCAAGAGGTCCCGGACTGGGAGGACGACTGGCACGAACAGATGTACCCTCATGCGCAACACTGACACTGACACTTTTCACCTCACTTGCACTAACACTTCCCACTGCACTTTTCGCTTTCAGCTCTTTGACATCTGCCAAAAGCTGATTACGGTCATTAGCCAATGACTCCACTCTGTCACCAAGAGCCTGAATGGCACGCATCATATCCGCCATGGATGGCTGAGCACTAGTAGCAGGGTCGGGAGTCACCACTACAGGGGAAGGAAAAGGTTGAGGGGCATGGGGAGAGGAAAAATCAACAGAGCGAGAAGAACTCCTCCTGATCCTATCCTTCTCTAGCCTACGTGCATTTTTAAGGAATTCGTTAAAATCGAATTCCGAAAGCCCAGCGCATTCCTCACACCGATCTTCCAATTGACAGGATTTACCCCTACAATTGGAACAAACGGTGTGAGGATCTATGGAGGCCTTCGGAAGACGCCTAGTACAAGCCCTAACACTATACTGCCTGTACTTAGGGACTTGAGAATGGTTAGACATCTTGAATTGTAGAAATGGTCAAGGGGGGGTTCCAAAAACTAGCAAAGTTCGTTAACAATTAATCCAATTTAATTCCAAAAGCTTGCTAAGCTAATGATAAAGCTTCCTGAATAGCGAAGGCTAAAATCTAGAGCGAATACATCACCAAAATCGTGAGAAACAACTCCAGAATCAACAGCGTATCCAAGTAGGTCTTGCCAGTGGCACGACAGAGGAAAAATTGAGTTCTTGTTGACAAGAAGTACTTGAGTACCTGCTCACAGATGGCGCTGTTGTGTACACCCCCACCTGTATAGCGATCGCTGGCGTATCCCGACCTTAGATTTCTGTCGGGCAACGGAGTTGACAGCTACATGATCATCGGGTAAGATTAATATTGAAAAAATACATTTCATCTCATTACATCGGGCGACTTACTAGAAACCCTTTAACATTAGCAAAGCAGAGTAAATGAATTGACAGCATGTAATGAATACTGGAGTAATATCAAATAAATTTCCAGTGAACAGTGGAGTACTCCAAGGGAAAGTGTTGTCACCCATGTTTTTTATCCTCCTCATGGATTTTGTAATCTGTAGAACAGTCAGAGATGGTGGAGAAAGATTGGACTGGATTGGTGATAAGAATTTAGCATAGCAAACCTAGAATATGCTAATGACGCTGTCCTTGTTAGCAGAACACTACAGGATTTGCAATGCTTGCTTAGTAGAATGCATGAAATATCACACAAGGTTGGGCTGAAGCAAATAGAAGAAAGACAGAGATGATGAGAAAAGAGTATGCAATAGAAGATGAAATATCACTGGAAGGAGAAAGGATTAATGAGGTAGAATCCTTTAAGTCTTTAGAAACTATGATCTCCAATACAGGGTCTTTAGAATTAGAGTTTAGTGAAAGGCTGAAAAAAGCTAATCAGACAAGGGCTACGTTAAGTAAAATTTGGAAATCAAATCGCCGGAAATTACATATAAAAATCAGACAATATATCAGTTTAGTGAGATCGGTGTTACTCTATGGACATGAGTCATGGTATGGCAATGGAACAATCTCTAATAGATTTTATAGATTTGAGAGCAAAGCCCTCAGAAGGATATTGGGAGTTGAATGGCAGGACAGGATTAGAAATGAAACTATAAGAGAGATTACTCGAGTGCGATATGTGCATGAGATCATGATGAGGGTAGATGGAGATGGTTTGGGCATGCTCTTCGCACTCCCCAACAGAGATTAGTTCGCCAATCGTTCAGCTTTGTTCCACAAGAAGAGTTGGAAGACCCAGGCCTACATGGCTGAGGACTATGAAGTGCAAAGTAGATGATGAATGGAGAAGTACTGAATTAAAAGGTCAAGTTAGAGACGACAGGCGAAGTCTAACTTTGGCCCTTTGCGTCAATAGGCGTAGGAGGAGATGAGGATGATGAATGAATACTGTACTGAGCACTTTTAACAGAAACATTCATGCTAATTGGAGGTAAATGCACTGAATAAATAAGTATGAAAACAATAAAGTAAAACTAATGATATAAAAGAGGTTTTGACAAAGAAAAAACCTATTTTTTAGACAAAGAAAAAACCTATTTTTTAGAGTACAGTAGTTGTCTAGTCTCCCAGGACTTTCCAGTAAAAGGCTAGAGCAGGGAATCCAATACAATATAAAACACCAAAGAAATAATGTCTCCCTTGCTCTAGGACCAGTGTTTCAACATGCAAAGCATGGACTCCAGCGTCCATGCATAAGAGAACCTCGAGTACAGGCACTATTGAACTCTGCACAGCACCTCCAGTGCTGAAATCATCTGGCTAATTGATCCCATGTCATTAACAAGAATCATCATTACTACTGGAGATAATGCTATTCCCACACGAACTTGTGCCAAGGGGAAATTTGCTTTCATTACTCAAGTGAGAACCAAATGTTTCCCTTCCTTACATGAGGCTGAGGAGGAGGGAAGGTCTTGAGGACCAACAGTACCTTCCTAAAAATAGGTCTTTCCTTCATCTAATCCTCTTTTTGGGGTTAATGTGCTGTGGATCTCCAAAGACTAATACCAAAACAGTAGTTGAGTGGACTCGTGCACTATCAATGGAAAACTGTCAACTGTCTACAACCAATAAAACCACTTAAGCATGTGTACAGGTGAGAATAAAAACTAACAAGTCTGACATCCACCTCATAAGGGAAAACTCCAGAGAAAAGCTGGATACATATCTTTATGCTTCTGTTAAAGGCCCTGGATGATGTGGCTATCCTTCAATCCACGTTTTCCTTGTAAGTGTCATAAATGAGCGGATTACCACAAACGCACACGAATGAGCGGAGTACCACAAATGCATGGTTATGCCGCTTGGATTTGAGTCTTATATAACAACCTATATCCAGACCAACCTGTAAAGCTCTGAATGTTCTGAAATTGCATATTCATGAAGAATGCTGAGGAACCAATTTTTCTCACATTGTGGGTTTCAGGGATAGAGAGGATCAGTTTTTTTTAATTAGGGAGGTTACTAGAATATGGATAGCTCTGTTGAAAGGGACTTGTTGGTCTGGATATTTTGAAACAGATTTCCTTCTGAAGATGTGGAATCTCTGTATATATAATTGCAGGATAGACACCCAACAAAAGGTTGCCATTTCCTAATCCTATACTGTAATACAAAGAGGATCCCGTTTCTGAAGAGGCTTTTTGTTTTTGGCTAAAATCAGGAGACTCGGAGTCAGCATTAGGAGATGACCAGGAATGATGATGATGAAGTCCTGATCTCTCCGAAAAGATGCAAACTCACCGACTCTTGCTTCTGATTTCTTGGGGGAAATGGCAGAATTAATCAAATTTGCCAAAAACTTGAGCTCTCTATACAGAGACCAAGATACTGAAGGGACTTTGGAGATAGTCACTGTAGTATTAAAGACTTGGTAATCTTGTGAAACATGTCTTAGTCTAAATCAACTCCAAAAGCCCACTTGAGAGGTTCTGATACAGCAGATTTGTATAACAATATTACTAATGGTATAAGGTTCATATCTTCAAAAACGTGGACCAGAAAAGAAGCCAAGAAGTCCAGTGTTATCTGGCAAAGAAACCTATCCATTAAGAAGGCCATCCATGCTTTCCAGACTGACTGGCATTGTCTAGTGAAAGAAGACCTCTTAGAGCTCATCAAATATGTCATGTTGTATGCTGAGAATTTCCTACTGTATATACAGGATAAAAAATCAAAGCATGAAGGCTCTGGGTTAGAAAGGAGGAAGCTTAGATAATCCGATTCTCAAGTTTCTGATACAGCTGTGCTGACTGTACAGATTGTAACCTTGGTCTCATATGTTGGAGCAAGGGAAAACACATGTTTGGCCAATGTGGAGCTACTCGCACAGCTGTTCCTGAAAACTCACGAAGGATATTCAAAGCCTTTGAAATAAAACTCTTTGGAGGAAACAGATATATCAACAACCATCTGTTCAAGTTCAGATTCAAGGCATTGCTTGCTACTGCCAGAGAATCTATATTTGGGGCTATGCATAGTGGATGCTTGTGGTCCTCTTTCATTACAACATAACTACTTGGAAATAAAGAACCGACTCTAGGACCTCTTGGAAAGAACATTGATCCAAGGTCCATTCTGTGTCCAGGACTGTCTGTCTAGACAAAGCATCTGCTACTACATTGAGAGAGATAACATTTGGAATGGGGAAAGAAAAAATTCATCTCCCGAAGGAACTTCTTAAGTCATTGAATTGAGAATTCTCAAGTAGGATTCTCCCCTCCAGAGGCAACAGACTCCTGCCTTGTTTTATATGCACATTTTGATATAAGAGTTCTTTCTTAGACCGAGTTTCTTCAACATTAGGAAAACTTCATTAAGTTCAAACACATTTATGTGAAATGCTTTAAACTGAGGGGACCATTTCCCAAACACAGGTCTTCTCTGAATGACCTCAACCCGACTGAAATGAGTCTGTTTGAAGGATCATGAAAATTGGGGGATGGACTAATGGGACCAACATGGAAAAGGACTTTGTTGTGGTCCATGGTCTGCAGCAACTATCTAAATGTCTTTAAATCCTTTCCAAGCCACTCATTCTCCACGACACATTTAGGTCCTTCACCCTGGTCTTTAACACATTGTCCACTACAGTACATTATAGAGCCAAACTGGAGAAGGCCTAATACCTTTATCAGTTAACATCTAGAAGAGAAGAGGCTTGAAATAAATAATTTGGCCATGCTTAGAATTCTTTGCCGAGATGTTTTTGGCATGCTTAGAGAGGTTTTTGACATATCCTGATGAAGACCTAGTTACAGAAATATCCTTTTCTGAACTAGTCTTGACTTTGTGAAGTTGGTCAGAAAACCTGGATCCTGAAAATCCTGAGACTTGTTTTGGATAACTGAAAGATAATCTCTTTGTCTCTGCCCAATTCACTCAGTCGTCCAAATAGGTGATGAATTGAACTGCCTGCAGCCATATGATTTTAATCACTAACCTAGTTTTCAACACTCCTGGGGTGATATTGAGGCTGAAATGCATTATTTTGAACCTGCATAAACACCTCCTGAACCAAAACCCTACATAAAGTCAGAAGGTGGGGGCAATAGGGACATAGCAATAAGCTTCTTTTAGATCTATTTTACAGGTCCAAGTCCCTTGGTGTAATAATTAGAAGACATGCCAGATGGTCGCCATTTTGAATGTGTTGCATCTGAAGAGGTTGTTGGGGTGAGACAGGTCAGGGATCACTCTACTATGATGCCAACTTGGCTAAGAAAGGCAATTTTTGGCCTAACACATATTCCAACCACTGAAGTATTGAACAAACTGTTGTCAAGAAGAAAACCCCACACCTCTGAGACTGCATCTGTCAAACTTGTTAGGACAGACTTGTACAACATCAAGATAACCTCTTTTGGGGTTAGCTGGGGGGGGGGGGGGGCATGCTCTACATGCTAGTTCCTCCCCCTCTCTCTTCAACCCTAAAGGAGGGGAGAGAACATCTCCACTCCAAATACTGTATGTTTGTATGTATATTCATGCACAATTCCTTGTACTTGAAAATACTACAGTCCCTAACAGGATAATAAAATTTATGGGTTATTCACTCATCCATTATCATCTTTCTATTAAAAAAAGTCACAAGATTATAAAATCTGCTATTTAGAGGATACTGGATTCATCACTTACAAACTCCCGTCTAACCTAACTGAGGCTACACAAATCAATCAAAAATTATGTACACTCCTGTATTTATATATGTAGCATTCATAACTCTGAAGATGGGGCTCTTACTAAATGTTTTTGGAAGCTAACTACTGTACTGTAAGCTCCCAATCAAACAACTGTAGTGACTATTAATAAAACAACTATTCATATATTTGGCTAATAAATGCAAAATATTTTTGGCTATGCTAGCCTAACATCTAAAATTTGGAGCCAATATTTCTTTGGTATTTTATGTCATATTGTATTCCCTGCTTTAGCCTTTTAAAAGAAAGTACTTGGAGACCACACAACACATTAATCGCCCAAAATATATCATATATATTTCAAGAAAATACCGCACCTTGCATCTTGCTAGAGATAAAAATAATCACAAAAAGGTTCCTGAAATATAAGTGTAGTAAAATATCCCTACAAATCCCTAACACCCAGGTTTATGTTATTATAAGAGTTTTGAAAGAAAGCTAAGATTAAAGCATTTATCTCCTCCCCCCACATATATATATATATATAAAAAAAAAATAACAAAAGTTTTTATTCATATCCCTGTTCAATATTTCTCATAGATCTCTACAGGCATGCTGTCACTGAAGCTTTCACCATTGATCATTTGATTGATTGATTTAAAGTTTTCAGGCATCCTGACATCTAAGGTCATCACCATTGATCATGACCAATGGAAAGCTGCTTTTAGAAAAAAAAAAAAAAAAAACTTGTTTTTTGCTTGACTAGTTTAGGATCTAATGAAGATGGTTATAGGATAGTTTACATGCTTTTAGAACATCAATGAAATTGGACTGGCCTTCAGAAGTTTCTTTTATGAACTAAATGTTTGATTAACCTAAGGACATCAATGGCTCCCTCCACCATATATTTTGGCAAATGGTAGAGTAAAATGTTAAGTTGCTTTGATATTATTTCCATGTTTCAAGCTATGGTTCCCTTAATGTTTGGTAAAGTCTAATACATGATCGATCTTGTTTTGATCAGTCTAATGCAATACATACATACATATACCAAAGCACTTCCCCCAGTTTTGGGGATAGCCGACCAAAAAAAAAAAAAAAAAAAAAAAAAAAAAAAAAAAAAAAAAGGGGGGGGGGGCGCCTTTCCTCTCTACATTCCTCCCAGCCTGACAAGGGACTCAACCGAGTTCGGCTGGTACTGCTAGGGTGCCACAGCCCACCCTCCCTCATTATCCACCACACAAGAAGCTTCATAACGCTGAATCCCCTACTGCTGCTACCTCCGCGCTCATCTAAGGCACCAGAGCCTACCGGAATTGCGTCACAATCGCTCGCCATTCATTCCTATTTCTAGCACGCACTCTTGCCTCTCTCACATCTATCCTCCTATCACCCAGAGCTTTCTTCACTCCATACATCCACCCAAACCTTGGCCTTCCTCTTGTACTTCTCCCATCAACTCTTGCATTCATCACCTTCTTTAGCAGACAGCCATTTTCCATTCTCTCAACATGGCCAAACCACCTCAACACATTCATATCCACTCTGGCTGCTAACTCATTTCTTACACCTGTTCTCACCCTCACCACTTCGTTCCTAACCCTATCTACTCGAGATACACCAGCCATACTACTTAGACACTTCATCTCAAAACACATTCAATTTCTGTCTCTCCGTCACTTTCATTCCCCACAACTCTGATCCATACATCACAGTTGGTACAATCTCTTTCTCATATAGAACTCTCTTTACATTCATGCCCAACCCTCTATTTTTTACTACTCCCTTAACTGCCCCCAACACTTTGCATCCTTCATTCACTCTCTGATATACATCTGCTTCCATTCCACCATTTGCTGCAACAACAGACCCCAAGTACTTAAACTGATCCACCTCCTCAAGTAACTCTCCATTCAACATGACATTCAGCCTTGCACCACCTTCCCTTCTCGTACATCTCATAACCTTACTCTTACCCACATTAACTCTCAACTTCCTTCTCTCACACACCCTTCCCAATTCTGTCACTAATCGGCCAAGCTTCTCTTCCGCGTCTGCAACCAGTACAGTATCATCCGCAAACAACAACTGATTTACCTCACATTCATGATCATTCTCGTCTACCAGTTTCAATCCTCGTCCAAGCACTCGAGCACTCACCTCTCTCACCACTCCATCAACATATAAGTTAAACAACCACGGCGACATCACACATCACTGTCTCAGCCCCACTCTCACCGGAAACCAATCGCTCACTTCATTTTCTATCCTAACACATGCTTTACTACCTTTGTAGAAACTTTTCACTGCTTGCAACAACCTTCCACCAACTCCATATAACCTCATCACATTCCAAATTGCTTCCCTATCAACTCTATCATACGCTTTCTCCAGATCCATAAACGCAACATACACCTCCTTACCTTTTGCTAAATATTTCTCGCATATCTGCCTAACTGTAAAAATCTGATTCATACAACCCCTACCTCTTCTAAAACCACCCTGTACTTCTAAGATTGCATTCTCTGTTTTATCCTTAATCCTATTAATCAGTACTCTACCATACACTTTTCCAACTACACTTAACAAACTAATACCCTTTGAATTGCAACACTCATGCACATCTCCCTTACCCTTATATAGTGGTACAATACATGCACAAACCCAATCTACTGGTACCATTGACAACACAAAACACATATTAAACAATCTCAACAACCATTCTAGTACAGTCACTCCCCCTTCCTTCAACATCTCAGCTCTCACACCATCCATACCAGATGCTTTTCCTACTCTCGTTTCATCTAGTGCTCTCCTCACTTCCTCTCTTGTAATCTCTCTCTCCTTCTCATCTCCCATCACCGGCACCTCAACACCTGCAACAGCAATTATATCTGCCTCCCTATTATCCTCAACATTCAGTAAACTTTCAAAATATTCCGCCCACCTTTTCCTTGCCTCCTCTCCTTTTAACAACCTTCCATTTCCATCTTTCACTGTTTCTTCAATTCTTGAGCCAGCCTTCCTTACTCTCTTCACTTCTTTCCAAAACTTCTTCTTATTCTCTTCATATGAATGACCTAATCCCTGACCCCACCTCAGGTCAGCTGCCCTCTTTGCCTCACTTACCTTGCGCTTTACTTCTACTTTTTTCTCTCTATATTTTTCATACTTCTCTACGCTATTACTCTGCAGCCTTTCTTCAAAAGCCCTCTTTTTCTCATCCACTTTTACCTTCACTCCTTCATTCAACCATTCACTGCCCTTCCTCATGCTGCCTTCTACAAACTTCTTGCCACACACATCACTTGCAATCCCAACAAAATTTTCTTTTACTAACTTCCACTCCTCCTCTAAATTACCAGTTTCTCTAACTTTCACTTCGTCATATGCCATTCTCAACCTTTCTTGATATTTACTTTTTACCCCGGGTTTTATTAGCTCTCCAACCCTCATTAGCTCCCTTTTACATCCACCTACTCTATTCCCCCACTCTTTAGCTACAACTAATTTTCCTTCCACCAATAAATGATCAGACATACCGTTAGCCATACCCCTAAACACGTGCACGTCTTTCAATCTTCCAAATATTTTTTAGTTATCAACACATAATCCATTAATGCCCTTTCTACCACTCTTCCATTTGCCACTCTTGCCCATGTATACAGTACTTGTTTTTATCTTTCTTTTTGAAAAAGCTAGAACTTATCACCATCTCTTGCTCAACACACATATCTACCAGTCTCTCAACACTCTCATTTTCACCTGGTACGCCATAATTCCCAATGACACCTTCTACCTCTCCAGCGCCCACTCTAGCATTTAAGTCACCCATGACAACTACATAATTCCTTCTACCCAGTCCTTCTACACACCTAATTAATTCATTCCAGAACTCATTACGCTCTTCTTCACTTTTCACACAACCTGGCCTATACGCACTGACAAAAGCCCAATATTCCCTACCCAACCTAACCCTTACCCACATTAACCTAGATGATATCTCCTTCCATTCCACTACTTTACCTGTCATCCATTCACTTAGCAATAAAGCAACACCCTCTCTTGCTCTTCCCCTTTCAATCCCAGAAACTCTACCAGACATTTCACCAAACATCACTTCACCCTACGGACATACTATAAAAAATACAGGAGAAAATTGTTGAAAAATATGTACCGAAAAAATACAATAAACAAAAGACATGCACACCAAGAGACAGAAGGATCTTATTTCAGAAAATTAGAAAGTGAAAGAAAAATCTTACAAAAGAAAAAATGTGTGGAAAATGATGGAAATAAAATGTAAGATAGAAAATGCAGAACAAAAGATTATACAATCGAAAGAAAATGAAAAAAGGGACTAAGAAGAAAGGACACTTCAAAATATAAAAAAAAAAAACCCAAAGTACTTTACTCCTATGCAAAAAAAGATGAATAAAGGGAGATTAGAAATAGGCCCTCTAAGAATTGAAGGACGGTTAACGAATGAAAAAAAGTAAATATGCAACATATTAGCAGAAAAATATAAGAGTGAGTTCACGCCAAGAATTACGAATGAGAATAATGAAACAGAAATGACAGAAGAAAATGTTGAATATCTAACAGATATAGATATTAATGAAGCAGATATTGTCAAGGCTATAAGCGAAATTAAAAATGGATCGGCAGCCGGACCAGATGGAGTTCCAGCGATTTTGTTAAAAAAACTGCACACACTATCCCGAAGCCGCTTGCAATACTGCTAAGACAAAATGTAGATATGAGCAAGATATATGTTAAACATAAATTAGCTTATATAACCCCTACTTTCAAAAGTGGATCAAGACTAGAGGCAAGCAATTATAGACCTGTTAGTCTAACATCACATATTATGAAAGTGTATGAGAGGGTAATAAAAAAGAAAATAATGAATCATTTGGTTAAAAATCATTTGTTTAATAGAGGTCAACATGGTTTTGTGCCCAGAAAAAGGACACAAACCCAACTGATAGCACACTATGAAAACATATACAAAAATATGATAAATGAAAAAGACACAGATGTGATCTATCTAGATTTTGCAAAAGCCTTTGACAAAATAGACCATAATATATTAGAGAAAAAAATGAGAAAGCATAATATTGTGGAAAAGATAGGAAAATGGGTAAAAGAATTCCTGCAAAACAGAAAACAGATAGTGGTTGCAAATGACGAGAAATCAGATGAAGCTCAGGTAATATCTGGCGTGCCACAGGATACGGTATTAGTTGCACTGTTGTTTGTTATTATGATCTCAGACATAGACTGTGATGTTAAAACCTCTGTAGTGAGAAGTTTCGCCGATGACACAAGAATAAGTAGAGAAATTACTTGTGATGAAGATAGGAACTCACTACAAAGAGATCTAAACAAAATATATGAATGGGCGGAGATAAATAGGATGGTATTTAACTCCGATAAATTCGAATCAATAAATTATGGAAACAGAGAAGGAATGGCATATGCATACAAGGGACCTAATAACGAGACAATTACAAACAAGGAAGCAATTAAAGACCTTGGTGCAATGTTAAATAGAAATATGTTATGCAACGACCAAATAGCAACACTGTTTGCTAAATGTAAAGCAAAAATGAAAATGTTATTCAGACACTTTAAAACAAGAAAAGCTGAACACATGATTATGCTTTACAAAACTTATGTACGTAGTACACTCGAGTACTGCAATGTGATATGGTACCCACACTACCAAAAGGATATTGCACAAATAGAGAGTGTACAAAGGTCCTAAACTGCTAGAATAGAAGAAGTTAAGGACCTTGACTACTGGGAAAGACTGCAATTTTTAAAACTATACAGTCTAGAAAGGAGAAGAGAGTGCTACATGATAATACAAGCATGGAAGCAAATAGAAGGAATTACTGAAAACATCATGGAGCTAAAAATATAAGAAAAAGCAAGCTGAGGTAGATTAATAGTGCCAAAAAATATACCAGGAAAACTAAGGAAGGCGCACAGGACATTAATCCACTACGCACCAGCATCGATAATGCAGCGACTATTTAATGTGCTGCCAGCTCATCTAAGAAACATATCAGGAGTGAGCGTAGATGTGTTTAAGAATAAGCTCGATAAATACCTAAGATGCATCCCAGACCATCCAAGACTGGAAGATGCAAAATACACCGGAAGATGCATTAGCAACTCCCTGGTGGATATACGAGGTGCCTCACACTGAGGGACCTGGGGGAACCTAAACATAGAATAAGGCAATAAGAATAAGGAATAAGGTAAGGCTCACACAAGGCCAACACATCCATCCTTCTATTCCTATACATACTTCCAATCTCATCTTTTACTCTCTATCGTACTACATCCACGCACATTCAAACACCCCAAAACTAGAGTCCGGGGAGTAGTCACTCTCCCCCCAGCTCCATCTCTTTGATGATGTCTCACAGGATTGTAAATACAGGAGAGGGGGTTCCCAGCCCCCTCGTCTAGTGTAATACCAGAAAATAATACTATGACCCTGCTAATACAGTTCTTTATACACTATTACAAAATCAAAGTCACAAAGAAAGGTAATAGGCAACTCATTTTGTCTATGTCCAAATCAAAGGTGAAAAAAAAAATTAATTTGCTGCTAATTCAATTTGTGAGTCTAAACACTGAATCAGAGCACTGTACTGCATAAAGTAGGCAAAGTTGCATCAATAGTTTTATCCTTTACTGTACTTAGTATTCTGTTTGATATATTCATCTTATTTTTCAAGTTTTTACATACAGTACCATTTACAAATATTTAATGGTAGTGCATCACACAAATAATTTTTACTGCCAAGTCCAAATTTTACATAACTTTGAAGTAACTACTCAGCCCAGGTTTACAATAAAAAGAAAAAGAGGAAAAAATTGGAAATAACTTACATTTAGCATGTCATATGTTTGATTAAAATACTGTACATACATTTTTTTTATAGCAACTTTAATATTATTTGTGACTTTTCTATACAAATACTTTATGATATACTACTTTCAGTAAATATTTGAAATTCAATACATATAGTATGCCTAGTATAGGACAAAAGGTACTTTTGAAATGGGATTGTTTCTTTCGTGTAGGTAAATACAATATTTTCTTAATGATGATTACTAAACTGAGGCCTTTTGACATTACTGTATTAACATAGTGATTACCCTTCTACAAATAAACCTAAACATGAATGGCCAAATTAGATTAACTTCATCAGCACATATGAAGGAGTACCTAATGTTGCACAATTGAAAACTTGAACAACCGATATAAAAATTACCAACTATTATCATTATCTACCCTTGAAGCAAGAAAGATAAAATGCTAAATGTACATTTAATATTGATCTTTGTAAGTATGTGAGATTACTTGTACATGAAATCTGAAATGATTACAAACTATGTAAAAAAGGATAGAAAATGTAATAAATATATTTTCTTAAAACACCTCAAGTTCTGGAAAACTTTAAACTTCTTTGTCTGAAAGTATCGATGGGTATTTACCTATGCATAAAATACATACATAGAATTTTAAAAGAAATGTATATAAAAAATTCAAGAGAAATACATTTAGTTAAGCACTGAGCAAAAGAGAAGAGAGAAGGGTAAGGGAAATGCAATCTCTTACAATGAAAAAAAGAAAAATAGATAAATGCATACCAATGCTGACTGAATGCTTCAGGTGATTGCTTAGCATCAATTGTAAATTAATCTCTTAGATATAAATTTAGAACATTAAATATTCTTGATATGCAGGCGTGTAACTAATAAAAATTATTATTACTGACAAAAAAAAAAGTCTAAATAACATTAATAAATACAGAATAAATAAAACACTAAAGACATAAAATTACAGTAATACTTCAGTTTGAGAAACTTTAAATATGAGCATATCAGGAAGTAAGCATACAAATTCAAATTGCATTACAAGCATTAAATCAATTTTAGAGCAAAATTTTTGCTCAGTATGGGCATTTTTCACAGACAAATACAATACAAACGAATCTATCTTGCAATTAAAAAAAAATTTCTTTGGTGTAATGAGTGGAGAAGAGTAAAAATAGTTTGATTTAAAATTATAGAAAAAAGAGCAATAAAAGTATAAACACCTTGTCTCTCTCTAGAGACCAATGCATCTCAAAATTGTAGTTTATTTCCTTTCACCTTTTCTAAGGTGAACGTTATATTTTTATGTGGAGAGTGAGCAAAATCCAGGAAGGAGTCAGCTTTGAATTCACCTCTAAATAGAGCAAAAGTATCATCAACATATCTAACATAAGATGGAGATGATATCTCAAAGGGAAATTTTCATGCATGGTCTCTTCCAAGGAGAGCATAAAAGTATTAGCAAAAGTGCATATTCTAAGAAAAACTGCTTTCTCACCAAAATAATTTTCTAACATCTTATTAAACTAAATGATAAGATGGCTCAGTCTCCAAAAATACCTACTGTTCCTAAACTAAAATTTTACGTGTTTTCCTTTTCCCCATGATGATTACCTTAAAATAAAAAAAAATCACAAAAATCATCCAACAACACTTTTCAGCTGTTGAAGTAAAACTTATCCCTAAGAATCCTCTCACAATTGGCTTGCATTTTCATTTTAAAGATCAGATCAAGTATTTTGAAGATATATTTGCCCAAACTTTACTCTGGGACCTATGTAGGATCTAGCAAGAGGTTGTTGAAGGTCAGAATTGATTCCCATAGAGGTGTAAGCTTTCGAACAGGTTGCAGAAAATCCAGCCTTGAACACTCAAATATTCACAATCATGCTAAAATATGCAAACTAAATATTGACTACTGTACAAGGATTTTACCATTATAGGTCAAGTATCAAATAACCATTACTTGCCTACTGTTGAATTAATGAGGATTAAACGACTAGTTCCAATGTTAAACACCTAAGCTTCCTCCATTCAATTATATTTGTCATAGCCTTCTTTATTTTGTTTTGTTTCTGTTGATGGCATTCAGTTATTTATTATGCTTCTGCGAGGTTGGTTCCACTTTTCTGTCTTATGTATATACTGTACTATACTGTATTTTCACTTTAATTTCATTGTTTTTGACAAATTTTTACAGTCTTAAATGAATTTGTTTAATTTTCACTCTACTCTTGTTATGTATATGCTTCCTATTTGTAGCCCTGGAAAATTTTATTATGAAAATCATAAAATATTGGGAATAAAAAGATTTTAGGAGCAACTGCTTTCCCTATCTACATTGTAAAATGTACATATATTACTAGCTGTTGCTACCTTTACTAATATATATATATATATATATATATATATATATATATATATATATATATATATATATATATATATATATATATATATATATATATATATATATATATATATGTGTGTGTGTGTGTGTACTGATATATATATATATATATATATATATATATATATATATATATATATATATATATATATATATATATATATATATATATATATATGTATATGTGTGTGTGTGTGTGTACTGATATATATATATATATATATATATATATATATATATATATATATATATATATATATATATATATATATATATATATGTACTGATTGATATATATATATATATATATATATATATATATATATATATATATATATATATATGTATATGTATGTATGTGTGTGTATATATACTGTGTGTATGTATATATATATATATATATATATATATATATATATATATATATATATATATATATATATATATATATATATATATGTATGTATGTACATATATATATATATATATATATATATATATATATATATATATATATATATATATATATATATATACATATATATATATATATATATATATATATATATATATATATATATATATATATATATATATATATGTATGTACATATATATGTATGTATGTATATATATATATGTATATATATATATATATATATATATATATATATATATATATATATATATATATATATATGTGTAGTGTACTGTATGCATATATACTGATGTGTATGTATATTTATATATATATATATATATATATATATATATATATATATATATATATATATATATGTATATATATTATATATATGTGTAGTGTACTGTATGTATATGTACTGATATATATATATATATATATATATATATATATATATATATATATATATATATATATATATATATATATATATATATATATATTATATACAGTATGTGTAGTGTACTGTATGTATATGTACTGATATGTTTATATATATATATATATATATATATATATATATATATATATATATATATATATATATATATATATATATATATATATGTATACATTAATTTTTTCTGTACTACATTAAAAACTATAATTTACTTCGTTTGTAAACTTAAAATATATTGTTAATAACCACACATTATTCAAATTGCACTTATAAATAAAATACAAATTGGGAAAGGTTATTTGTGGTTTAGCCTATTGACAAGTAAATTTAGACCAGTAATTCGACTTATGTCGCCTCTCTTGGAATCAATTACTGATGTAGGTTGAGGTATACCTGTATATAGATTATAACTCATCATAAACTGATAACAAAATCAAAATCTACAAATTAAATCTTGTGCAATGATACCCAATAAACAAAAACATTTTTGAAATATTAAGTCAACAAAATGTTACCAAAAGCAAAGAAGAAATATTTCTTCAGGTTCAGTATTGTTCATTACAAATTTACAAAGGTCAAGATTATCTTCCTGAATTTTGGAATAGACAATCCATGAATTTAAGTCTCCCACAAAATGTGCTTTTTCATTAATACATGAAAATTTTTATCCAAGAAAATAAATGATTCTACAGTAACCCAAGCGCAAACATACACTGAATAAAGGGCCAATCATATGGTAACTGTTGCTAACAGTGACCACACTAACCTAAAAAAAAAAAATAAATAAATAAAAAACTGATCTCAGGCTAATCAAAATACTCTATGCATAAAAGGAAAACTTGTGCTGTACTTATAATTTTTCAGTGCTACCGGCCACAAGATGACATTTCCACAGGAATTCTTTCACCTAATCACTTTAAATAAATTGCTAGTAATCAATTGTTAAAATACAATACGGACAAAATTAATTGATAAATGAGAGGACAAAAGCAAAAAGCATTAACCTCGAGAATTAAGAATGATAGGTTTCAAGCACTGGCAAAAAAATCAATGACCTGATCTGACAGGTAAATATCTAAATATCTAACTACATACTAGTATACGTACATAGTATTTATAGCCACAGTACAGTACAGCACTAAAGGCTGAAGAAATTTTGTCCAGGAAAATCTTATGGCTAATAGAATGGGCATCATAAGCAATGGATTTGTTTTTAAGCATTTTTAATTTTATTTTCTTTCCAATTCTTTTGAATTGATTTAAAATGGGAAGGCTATTATGTGAAAAATTGGATAAATATTAATCATTCATAATATACAATAAATAAATATTAATATTAATAATACTAAATTAACAGTACAGTAAAAGCATATATAAAGTATATTGTTTGTTCTTTGATAAAAGGATTAATCAAGATATATAGTACCGTAGTTCATGATGCATGGTAATATATGACAAAGGGATTTTTGTAGCAAGGACACCATTCAACATAAAAGCTACATCTTGTTAAAAGCGTTGACGTTCCTGAAATGTCATGCATACATAAAGGTCATGTTAGTAATGAGCTTATAAAATACAAAAAACTAAAACACAATATATTAAAATTTTTCCTCTATAAAATGGAATGAAAACCAGAGTATTCACAGGGAAATGATTAATTACCAACAACCTTCAAAGTCATGATGATAATATCCATCTATTCTAATAATTTCTGTATCAAATAAGGGCATCAATCAATTTTCATTAGAGGATTCACTAACGGCAGTCGCTATATCTGGTGTTACAAAGGCAAGTGTGGTTGTTGAAATAGGCACTGGACTGGAAAAACTGAGAGTGGGCAGACGACCCTCCCTTGATGCTCTTATGGCCTGCAAGACGGCAACAGTGTCCAACTCTCTTTGAGTGGGTCTTTCGTTATCTAAACAGATCTCTGAAGCTCTTTGAGCAAAGAGCTCCAAAACTTTGGTTCGATAGTCAACAACTGTTGCTACAGGATTGCCTGTGATAATAAGCGTTTCCAAACAAGGGAGACGAGATATATGACTGACCTCTGTTATTTCAAGGATATTATTTGTGGAAACATTCAGTGATGTAAGAGAATACAATTTACCAAGACCTTTCAAAGATTTTATATTGTTCTGAGACAAGTTCAACTCCACAACATTGCCAAGTTTTGTGTGCATATCACCTAATTCTGAAAAGAGGTTATTTGATAAATTTAGCGAAACCAAATGTGGTAAACTTGTCAGACTATCAATGGATGACAACTTATTACTACTTAAATTTAACCTCTCTATGTTTGGAGCCAGAGTAACAGAATCATCAATCTTATTAATTTCATTACAACTGACATCAACATCAGTCAAAAGTGCCCATATATGAGGTTCGCTTCCTTCAACAGTTTCTTTGTACACTGCACCACACATGAGGACATCAGACATTGTTTTCATCTCGCTCTCATTCACCACCAATGATTTTGTGGTCCTTCTCACAGCACCAAGGTGCCCAATATTACTTACCCTGGCCTTTTTAATAGCAAGGTTCTCAACACTTTGAAATGTATTCAGAGAATATGATAGCTTGTTTTGGACGATATTGCTGGTCCTGTGAAAAGATAACAACCAATCAATTCAGAATTATCAAGAATTTCATCACTTATACATAGAAAACAATTTCTATAGAACCTTAACTCCAGTAAAAATATTATCACTCCCTGACAGACAAACTATTACCTTAAAAATACTGCAATAACATTTGGCCAAAAAAATCTGAAAAATCTCTTCAAAGATTTTTAAAATCATCAAACTAACTTGTTCCTATAATACGAGTATGACTTCAGCAAAGCTGGAACAGCCGTTTAAACATCTAAAGAGGTATTTATAATTGCTGAGGGGTAGAGAGTAAGACCCTCTGACTTGCTAGGTAGAACAACCCTCACTTTGATCTTGGCTGCAGTTCAGTATGGACATGCTCTAGTATCTTTAACTTTGCTGCTTCATATTTCATTTACTTTCTCTCATTAGAGTGATTGCTGTTTTGACTGCTCATGGACACTACACAAGCAGACATGCAGCTATGCCTAGGAAATCTGGTCACAATTACGGACAGTTCATGATCAACCTGAAGTGGATCTCCATCAACATTTTTATCTTCTGCAGGGGCATAACCATTCAGTCATCCCCCTGTAATGATTGTAGAGCGTGGGATCCTCTACAGTGAGTGAAGTTCGCGAAGAAGACTTAGCATCGCCTAAGCTGATGCTGAAGAAGTTCTATACTGTAGCTTCTTCTTTGTGACAAGATTGAAGCTGCTGCCTCTTCTTTGGGTTTCTCTGGGGCTAGGTTCTCCAGAGGAGTTTGTAAAGAGGGAGGAGACCCCCTTTGCTCATGGAGCGTGCTTTGAAGGAGGCATAAGTATCACCTTACCCTAGCAAAAAATAATACACCCTGCCTCTCTCTCAAAGTATGCTCATTGCTGTGGTGCCTGACAATGACCTTCACAAGGACCTGAACCTATGGAAGCGGTGTCTTTCTTTAGGGTTCAACAGCACCCTGTCAGTGGAAAAACTTCTTTAAGTGTCATAGGTTGCTATAACCCAGAATTTTTTCCTTGTTGCATCCTTCTATTTGGCTGTTTCATCTGCAAAGGAGTGACACGACGTGATGACCCTTGACGAGTCCTCACCTGCTGCTGGGGAGGAACCTGTGTCTTCGCCTGTTGTAGTTGTGTCACTACCAGCCTGGATCTCCTTAATGAATGTGAAGCGTTGTCAGCAGGAAATGAAGCATACGTGGTCACCTACCCTTCTTGTCTCACCTGTCGCTGAATCAACCACTTAACGGGGGCAGTTGCATATTACGTTTAAGATTAGAATTTGGCGAATCCAGAGGCGGAGATTAAATACACTGACTAAGTCCTTTTCAGCGTGAAAGGGTGACGTATTTGGTGCATTAGCCAGCATATCAGTGGGTTGATTGGGTACTGAAGAGGAGGGCTGCAGTTGTTTCCTGCTTTACTAGTCAAGTGAGGCAAGAAAAAGCACTAACCAAAGGGATGCCCCAGTGCTGGAGTCTGCGGCCTTCTTCCCACAGAGGGACATCAAGGCTACAATGGAGAAATGAAGGAAGGTGAGTCACAATGTAAAAGTAAAACAAGAAAGGCTAAGGAAAATAAAAATTATTTCAATATAGTTATTTCAAAATTTTCATTATTCTTTTTATTTTTTGATGTGTTGATTGGTTGTGCTCTTGTCCATCTCCTCTATGTAAAAAAATTCCTTTCTTTGTTTTTACAGAGTAATGGCACCCTGCACCCAGCAGGGATCAGGTTTTAGTAGCGAGAATTACAGTCACGCAGTTTAACAGTTCCTAATTTGTGCATATCCTCAACCAGTGAGGCACGTGGATTGTTGGATGGATAAGGTTATTTTTGCCTTCCCTAGCAGAAAAAAGTTTTTTTTTATTCCATGTACATTACAGACAGTAAGTGAAACTTGTGGTGAAGTAATGCTTGAAGCTGGAAACCATTTACCCTTACTTAGTTTTTTATTACTCAATGCTGCTTATCACTAACACGTTTTCTCATCATAGTGTAATTACTTCTTAATGTAACTCTTGGATTCATTAAAACATCTTACTGGATATATACCACTATTAGCATTCCAGTGCTTGTGTTGGGTTTTGAGTGTATAATATTTCATTAAATTGCAGAGGTGCACTTCCTTCAGAACTATCCATCTTTACAGAAAAATTGTAAGGCCCTCTGACTGCTATATGCATTTGCATATAGATTATCATCTTTAAATTATCCTCGATTGTGAGTACAGTGTGTTATTAATATGGGTGTGCCCAAAGTGTAGGTAGATTTTTTTTTAATCAAATTTTCTAGTCTAGTTATTGCTAGTCAAGTTCATTCAATATTGAGGACCTGCATTTTCTCACCATTGTATCATTTTTTTCTTTCTCAAAATAAATATTTTTTTTTATTTTTGTAAACAGTAATAAGAGTTTCTTTTACCTGCATAACCTGTCTCCTCAGCCACCAATCTTCATTTAAATGAATTATTTGCTTCCTTTCTAAAATCTTACCTGAAATTCAAGCTATTTATTATGTATATTGTTAATTTTCCCTAGGATTAAATCAAAGATCATACTACCTGTTTATTTAGCAAAGTTAAGGCAAGAAAAGATAATGAAAAGTTCAGCAGTTCTGGCTGGGTCCCCTTGCCCAGTGTAAAATCAAGGGGTGGTGCCCAGTGCCCAGTTCATTCTTGATAGGTTGCTTTTTGCCCAAATCTCTGGGCATTCCACCGTATTTTACGGTGTAGTGAAAAGCTGGAGTGTGGTCGGCATTCGGACACTAGGCAGTCTGGATGCTACGTCTGACAGCAGTCCGCAAACCACTACAAAACTCATTGATTCATCAAGCTGTTACCTTTACTGTCCCAGGCTCTTCATAGATAACCACACAGAGAGCTTCTACATCTCAACCTTAGAAGTTAGCATTGAAGAAGCCTATGGCAGCCTCCCGATCTCGATCTGATCTTCCAGCCACTTCCACCTTTAAGAAAGGTGAGGATAATGTCGCTTCCTTTTGCTACCAACCTAGCTGAGCCAGGAAGACTGGTAGAGGAAGGAAGTTAGGAAGGGATGCTGAAGTGGACATACCTCTACTCCAGATGCTGCAAGTAGGAGAATGCCTGTCAAGCTATTAGGCAACATGGCAGCAATAAGGAGCAGAAAGTTGGATGGTGAAAGTCTTCCAGGACAGGTGCTGCCTTCCTTTCATCAGCTGTCAGCCCCATCACTTTCACACTAATTATGTTCTTGTCTTACCCTCCGGAATCACAGAAAGCTCTGGCGCTTGTGGCAGAAGTGAAAGCGATGATAGATTAGAACACTCTCAAAGTCGTCTGAGATGGTTCCAGCAGAAAGTTCCTCTGCTTCACCCTCTGGGGGGGGGGGGGGGAGGAGGGGGGTTGTATATCAGTTCAAAGCCCGCCCTGTGTTTTAGCTGTCTACTGCCACAAAGATGTTCACGCTGGTGTTTACACTCACCATGTCTTGGACTTACTTGAACGGATTTATCTTCTGAGGTAATTCAACGATTGGCTGATCCTGCAGTCCTCAAGGAACCAGTTACTCCTGCATAGAGACAGACTGATTTCCTTTTGCCATAACCTGGGGATGAATCAATTGCGAGAAGCAAAGTACCCACCCAAGCAGAGGACGAGGACAGAGTAACTGGGTATGCTGAGAGAGACAGCAGTAATGAGTCTTTCCCTCAGATGATCATATCAACGAACTCAGGGAGAAAATCGTTCCTCATTGAGGCTCAGATAAGGTACCAATAACAGCAAGGCTGTTAAAGCAACTCCTGAGCATAGAGAAGGAGAGGTCTACCCGCTTCCATTGAAATATAAAGCTAAAGTCTGAAGGGTAGCCTTGATGGCCTTTACTGAGAGGAACTTCTCCTAGTCAGGAAGAAGTGGAACTGTGTGATCTGGTCTAGAGGTAATGCAATTCAAGAAAAATCCCTTCTCTGATATCCATCATAGAGAATAGCCCACTTTCCCTGGGAGAGTGAGGGCCAAGGGAGTTCCTCTGGGATCTCGACAAGGCAAAACAGTATATCCTTCGGCATGAGGCTATCTAGGAGCCACCCGAATCAAACTTAGTCCAGGCGCAATCCCACAAGGTAGATTAACCGACGGACCATGGTTGACTAGAGGCAGAGCATCTATGTGATCCATCCATGTGATCACATGGGTGTTGGAAAGCAACTTCAAACACAGACCATGGGGTTGGATCGGGAGGAAAAAACCCGGGGCACTTCGTATCTAGCCATATGGTGAACATGTCGATCCCCAGAGGACCCTCCCACCAGAAGCCTCTCCATTATGCCATTATGCCCAGATGTAGGGATCAATCTAACCCTAAAGGGCAAAGACATGGCGTTGACACCATGGCTCTGGGGCCTGAGGCATAGGGCTCTGACATGGGGTCCCTGCTCCAGCCCCATGCATTGGCTCGGGTGGGGGGCTGATATGGAAGCCAAAGAACCTATCCCATCCAAGGGCTCCTTGCTCCAGCACTTACTCCCCCCAGGAATGAGCCAGGGATGGCAATAGCAGATGCACTCTATGAGTGGAAAGAATAAGCAAAGCTCTTTTCCTTCCCATCAAAGCATATGTCTGACACTGCAGAGGAGGTCACGACCTACACTCTGCACACGGGAATGATTGCAAACAATCATGCCCCTTGCAAGAGCACAGAGAGTATGTGGATTTACAGCCGGTTTAAAAAAAATGGATGAAATGTCCATCCACCCACAACTGTGTGTCTTGCTTCACATTAAAAATCTACAGCCAGCAATAACCTCCTGAAAGAAAATGAAAATGAAAATTTAGCTTAAGGACACATCAGTATGTCTGTACAGTACTTGATATGTCCGAAAACATAAGTGAAGAAGTTGACAGGTAAGGGGGCAGAGTTCCTCACCCCTGCTTCAACCTGTTGCTTAACTGTTCGTTATCCAATTCAACGGCTGTTCATCTTCGCGCTAAAAACATACTCCCTACCTAAAAGACGATGGTTTGTATTTGCATAGGAACAAATAGAAATAATAATGATGGCTAAGATTACTAAAAAAAAAGTTCTTGCTCTTGCATGAATCAAAATAAGAACATGACAAACATTTTCAAATGCTACCAAATAAAAGGTGACAGTCACAAGATGACGTCTTCAATGGAAAGTGATCGCAATGTATTCACAAAGCCTTCTTCGTAGATTAAAAAAAAAAAAAAAACAATAAGACAATAGCATAAACTGGCACATAAAATCAGTTAGGTTAACACTTACCACAATAAGGAACCAAAATAGGTAGCCCATCAATAACCAGATATAATAATTGATTAGAAATTAGAGCTTTATGATTCATAACTAAATAATCATTCTATGTCTGAACAAAAAATAATCATTCTATGTCTGAACAAAACAGTGTTCAGATTCATATGACTGACTTAATCCCCACAACTTCTTTCATTTACTCTAATTATGTCAATTTAGAATATGCCTACATCTTTACATCTCCAAATATTTTTGTCATCGTTAAATCCATAAAGAGGGCAATGTCGGGATAGAGGGCATTTGGAGTGTAAACACAAAGAGAGAAAGGACAAACTGAATATAAGCAAAAAAATTTTTTGATGTATACAGATTGCAATACCTTAGAGACGGACTAGATATGGACATACCTGAATAGCAAAGCACAGCCAAACTAAAAAAATATCACTCAGAGACGTCAAGACTCATAAATAAATCAATAAAACAACAAGGTAAAAGACTAGATGTGTTCTAGTGACAATGATCACTTAAATTTGAAATTCTATGCTTCTCTTCCCATGCTAACCCTTGAACATGTCATGGCCATATCTCTTCCCAGCAGATATGTATTGGCGGCTAATTCAAGTGATGGAGGGTATGACACCAGAGGGGATTTTTTTTTATCAAGAGGTTGTCAAGCTGTCATTTCCATGTCAAAGCTTATTCTGTTCAGAGGTAATATTCATGGAAATAATGACCGAGTAAGCAGGAAAATCTAATATTTTCTAGCTCCAAGACCTTAGGACCTTTACGATCAATAACAATGTGGTATTAGAAAATATAAATCGATAAAATCGTGAACAAAAAAGAAAATTATCTAAAAATTATCAACTGATAAATCAATAACTCATGGAAATTTTTTTGATAAATAAACCCCTATAAATGAATCAAATGATTAAGAAATAATTTATCATCTCATTCAATTAATCATATCATTAACTACACACTAATCAACTAATTAAATTATACGTAAAACACTACCTGTGAAATGCATTGCTCCCTTCCACAACAAGATATCTCACTTGTGATGCAAAGTCAGCTACATGGCTGAAGTCAGTCTCTTGCTCTGAAGCCACATTTGTTGGTAGGGGGTTTTTGAGGCGATGTGAGATTGCATGCAACTGTTGAAATTTCAGAACACTTTTAGGATACTTTATTCCTCATTTGCAATAAAAAATTGGAATTTCAATAAAATTTATTATTTCTATACTCACCTCAGCTACATATGGCTTCCTTCTTAAATGTCAACATCCTAAAATTCTGAATATTCTACCTTTCTTTCACTGTAAGTATTCAAATTAGATTGTGGTGTATGAAAATAATAACTTTGAAATGCCTCAATAGCCAACAAACTTTGTTTAGAAGTCAAAACGTACCCCAAATCATTCTGACATTACTAGATAGCCAGGAGGAGAGGGGGACATGAAGCTTAGGTGGGTATAGAAATAATAAATTCTATAATCAAAATTCCTGCTGCTTCCTCCGATGCCTTAGATGACCGCGGAGGTAGCAGCAGTAGGGGATTCAGCATTATGAAGATTCATCTGTGGTGGATAACGGGGGAGGGTGGGCTGTGGCACCCTAGCAGTACCAGCTGAACTCGGTTGAGTCCCTTGTTAGGCTAGGAGGAACGTAGAGAGTAGAGGTCCCCTTTTTTGTTTTTGTTTCATTTGTTGATGTCGGCTACCCCCAAAAATTGGGGGAAGTGCCTTGGTATATGTATGTATGTATAATCAAAATTCCTTTTATTTCTATGAAACTCACCTAAGCTTCATTTGGTTGAATTCCACACTCGGATGGAGGTGGGATAGTGAAATAAAGAACCAATCAAATTAAACACTAGCCTAAATAATTATACCTATTGTATTTGTCTGAGACTCACCTTCGTGAAGCAAACATTACTTCAAATCATTCAATAACTCATGAATCAAAATAGATAAATGCAAAAAATAAATACCCCCAAGGTTTAAAAACTATGCCTATTTGAAAGAATTTAAAAACTATGAATTTTCCAATAATCTTTTCCATATTGAACCATAGAACTATATACTTACTGTATTACAATACCCAAAAAACTTAAATCTATCATAGAAACTCTTTTTAAAGTTTTAATCTAAAACTAATCTGATCTATAAATCAAAATGAATTACATATCATTCTGCATCTGACCTGAATACACTTCTCTGTGAGAGTCTGTCACCAAATTGTTAATGAGAAGAGACAGTATTCTACGAGAGAGGGCATCCTGGAATCTTCACCACACAAAGCAAATTAGGTACCTTTTCCCTCTAATGTTAACTGCTGTAATCAGACAAAGGAAACTAACTTTTTTAAATGAAGGAATGTGGAGAAATTGAGGAAGATAGTTTATTTAAAATAATACTTAACCAGAAAAGTAAGTAAGACACGTAAAATCATTCTCTCAACACCAAAATCTATTAGAAAGAGTCTGTAGCTCACCCAAACTAACAGTAAAATGGTCTTGACAATAGGGTTTTTAATAGAGACCTTCCAAAGGGTCAAAACGAGGATTTTACATACTGTAACACTACATCTAGATTTTTGGGCTTAAGCCATGCCGTCCTGATGGAAGGTTCCTATTGGTAGCTTTCTAAGGGATATTTGGCTACAGTGATATTCCCAGAGAATTAACCGTTAGGTCTCCAGAATTCTAACTCCTGGCGCGAATATCCTTAAATTTCATATAAGGATATTGCATAATATCAGGAGACGTATATCTTGATACGACACATAGCAATCTTCACCCCGAATAGCGCTTTCGTTTCGAGGGGGAAGAGTGGCGAAAATAGAAGGGGATCCGTTATCAAGGTTACCCTTTCTCCCGTACTATTACGAGTATCCAAGATGGCGCTCATTCCTAATTTTGTAGCGATTTCGCACGGTGGGGTTCCCTTTTGATCTAACGTTAGTGATCGTTATTTTGAGGTTTTATAATGCATTCTCCAGCTTTTTCTGCCTCTGGAAAGTTGAGTATTTATTCCTTATAATGTATAATTTTCAGCTCCTGCTTCACAGAGAAATTAGTGTAATTTAATGTGTTCGGAGCTTGGCCGATCACCAAAGGCGCCATGGCGGCTGTCGTTCATGACGCATGTGTTATTTAGTTAGCAGAATGACATTCCCTTTGTAAAAACATTAATAAATTATGAAAGCTATTTAGGCACAATTATACTAGTAAAGATATATTTATGCATATAAATTTTCTCTTCCTTATGTCGATCGTATACGTTAAGAGTTTCGGCGATCTAGATAACTGAATCTCGCCCTGTACTAGGCTACCTAGCCTATGTGCTTTTGTATACTTTCATTATCCCCGGTTACCCTCGTGTATCGTTTTATCTATTCAAGAGGAGATAGTATATCTCCTAGAATTAATTATATAAATCAATACTCGTCTCCTGTGGAGATTTAAGGGTAATCCCTTCTTCCCCCTGAGTGCCGCCATAGGCGACAACCCTATTTTAGTCTTGCCATAGAGTAGTTCACTCAGGCTTGACTGGGCTAGTGTTTTCTGTCTCCCACCCTTGCCGGCGAATAGCTTGGGTTTTCGACAGAACCTCAGAGTATTCAGTCTTTCTGCCGGTGGCCGACCGGCGGGGTGAGTAGTCACTCCCCTGCCGGCTTAGTGCTGCCGGCATAGGAGGCTAAGCCTCCCTAGACTGCACTTGAAGTGGTAGTACTGTATAATGCCGCCACCTTCGCCCCTGCGGTCTAGAAGACTAGTCCTGTTTCGGCAGACCCTAGGCTGAAGAATAGATATTCTTCTGCCGCCTAGGATGGCGCCGATACTGAAACAAAGTTTCACTCTTGTGTGCAAGTGGCGGCAACCCTGCCGCCTTCTTCCACACTGGATACAGGACCCTTTCCCTGCCCCTCTCTGTCCTTTAGCGATGGCCTAGCTATCGCAATCCTGTGGCCGTCGTCCTACAATCTCATCGCTAGCCGGGTAGATCGTGGTGCCGGCCAGACTCCTACATAAGCAGCTGTTTAGTCAATCAGTCCTTCCCTTATGGATGCAAGGCTCCGGGAAATGCTGTGCCGACTGTGACGGCTGCCGGTGGGAGACCCCTCCACTGCTGAGTGTTCTTCAGTCCTCTCTTGGACTGCCATCCACATTCCTGAAACCGCCAATGCCGGCAACGGATCTTGTGGCTGGATGGAAGCTTGAATGATGCATTCTCCCCTTCCATTTGAACCCTCATTCTGGAGGAAGGCAGTAAGGTTATGTACTTACACCCTTATTTATTGTAAACATACATTTTAATAAAGCAGCCCTTCACTCCAAGCTTTCTCTCTGTCTGTCAGCTGGTGCCGCCAGGTACTAACCCAGCCGGCAGCATGTCAGTTGGATCGGTGCCGTCAGGTACTTACTCAGTCGGCAGCATGCCGGCTGGACCAGTAGTGTCCGGTACTACGCAGCTGGCGGCATGCCGGCGGACTGTGCCGCCAGGTGCTAGCCCTGCCGGCATATTGCTGGCTGAACTACAGTATATGATTATACAGTAGCCAGTATATTTGCAGTATAGTATATACTGCAGACAGAAAACTATAGTATATATTATACAGTAGTTATTTTCCAACATACCTTGCGTATCCTTGCACAGTCTATTGCTGAGACCAATCCTATATTGAAAGAATAGAATTCTTTCAATACTCTGATTAGAAATTAGGTAATAACTTACCCCACAATATTAAATAATTTAAGAAGGGTCAGTGGTAGTATACTGTACACTTATTTTATCCCTAGAGGTTAGAACTCTTCTCTTTTGAGTTTGCTCCAATCAAGGAAACTCTATAACCTTAATATTGAGGGGAGGTCATAGCAATTGGCTGGAAAGGATACACAAGTATGTGTCTTTCCTAATTTCTTTCTAGCTTACTATCCTAAGCTATAATGCTTAAAATATTAATATTAATATTATGCATAATCTGTTTATCAAGTGTGATAAACAACCGCATAATCATCTAATTTTCCTTTCTTTACAGGAGGAACCCCAGATGAAATGTAATGCAATCTTCTGCATCCATAGGAGTAGGAACTTCTACGGTCACAAAGCGTGCAGGTCTCATGCCCCCTGCACCATCATTACTGAAACCCTGCAGTACTGGGACCCCTAAGTCTACAATATCTGCCGGACCTTGGTGACCGAAGGTTTCAACGACCCCAAGTCAATGGAGTCAAGGGATGCGGCACGTGAAAAGCTGCGCAAGTGGGTACGAGGGTTCCAGAAGAACTCTCTGGGACCATACCTACCTAACGATAGGATGGGTAGCTTGCTCTTCCTGAAAGCAAGTAGTGAAATTATCGTGCCCCAAGCACGACCCGGACCTCCCGGCGTCCAGATTGCCATCAAGAGAGATGTCAGCGAGGCGTTGCAAAGCATGGACATCCACCAGGAGGAAAGGTTGTCGGAAGTGTCTACGGACACTGAAAAGGATCTACTAAAGGATGATCCCAAGGAGGAGTCTACTCTACCGCCGGAAGAAGAGGATGATGTCGAGTCGGAGTTCCTTCCGTCTGTGCTGGCACCGGAGCCGTTACCCACGACATCTTCAGCTTCTACCCCTCCATTGGACAACATGAGCCAGGCACTGGCCCATCTTACGGCCTTAATGGAGAACATTCGCAAGCAAGGCGAAGCAAGGGAAGCGAGACTCGAGAGAGAGCTCAGTGAAGCTCCACTTACCGCCTCCCGAGGGTCATACAGGCGACCCAGAGTCCAAGACCTCCCAACCTGCTCCTAAACCAATCCCTGGAGGTATGCGGAGTTCATGCCGATTACTAACGGTAAACTCTACATCTCGGAGAAGATGGGAGCCATCCGCTTAGACGATATCCAGTTTTGGCCAAGCTTTAACGCTTACCCTGATTGCTTCATTCGACTGAAGTATGAACCAACGGCAAAAGAGGAGACGGAACCGAAGGAGGTCATGGTTTTGGACCTCGATAAGGCACAGGCTCTCTTGTCTAGTAGCCTAAAAAAGGCTGGCTATTCAAATTCGAAAGTGTCCGCCTTGAGCAAGAAACACCCTACCTTTATTGCTCCTGCTTCATTAGCCTTCCCCTTTACGTCGAAGGCATTTAAAACTGTCGCCAAGGCAGTGGAGGCAGGCGAACCATACCCTGCACTAGAGGAGTGCATGCCTCTGTCGTTAGCCTTTTCAGTAGGGAAACTGGACGTAGACATCGCTGGACGACAGTTTAGTGAGAATCTCCCTTAACTTTCAAACTATCTCTTGCGCAAGGAGCAAGAGGCGAAAGAGAAGCTTGCTGCATCCTTATCCCTACAAAACTGCATAGAGATGTGTGCAGGCCAAAGAAATAACCCAGACATGCTCATGGTCCTTGCCAAAATGCATATGGCCACCCTAGTAAAGGACCTATATGCTTTCATGAAGGCTAGGAGAGTCTGTAGAGAGTTCGTGTTCGCTGCTGCAACAGTGAAACACAAACCCAGGAAGCTGATATCTTCTAACATCTGGGGTAAAGACCTCTTCCCGAACGAAGTAGTCAAAGAGGTAGTTGAGAAAGCTGCGACAGAGAATAGGAACCTTCTCCAGAAGTGGGGCATCTCCTCAAAGAGGAAGTCTTCCCCTGATGCGGGTCCCCAACCTAAAAGGAAGACGAAGAAGCCTAGACTTCCCTCTTGGCCTGCTAAACAACATCCCACAGTCACCATGACCGCGGTGCCCCAAGTGGTGGCCCAAACACAGACCACTTTCCAAGTGTTGCCTCATCAGCTGGTTGCCCAGTCACCAGCATTCAACCCCGGATTTGAGAAGCAAACCACTACCTTTCGGCCGAAAGGTAAAGAATCCAAACGGGGCTCCTGTAGACATCCCTCAAGAGGTAGGGGAGGACGCGGTCGAGGAGGTAAACCCTCTGGACAATCGAAACAAGGAGATGCTTTCGGTAGGAGGGAGGCTCCAACAATTTCAGGATCGTTGAACCTTTGATCCTTGGGTCCACAGCCTAATCAAGATTGGACTAGGATAGAAACGGAACAAGTCTCCACCATCATTTCCTCAATTCTTCCAACACTCCACCCCCTCATTAGAAGAATATACCCTAGAGCTCTTGAGCAAACGGGTTATAAGGAAAGCAAAGTCCATCAAATTCCAGGGAAGGCTGGTTTGTGTTCCCATGAAGGACTCAGACAAACTCAGGGTCATTCTGGACTTGTCGCTACTCAACAAGTTCATAGAAAACAGTAAGTTCAGGATGTTAATCCTTCAACACATAAGGATCCTGTTACCCAAAGGGGCGTTCACAGTCTTAATAGATCTGGCAGATGCTTACTGGCACCTCCCAGTCAGCCAACCCCTCTCCTCCTACCTAGGATTCAAGTTACAGAAGATAAAGTATGTTCTCAGAACCATACCCTTTGGACTAAAAATAGCCCCATGGATCTTCATGAAACTTGCAGATGCAGTTGTGCAACAACTACGCCTAGAAGGCGTTTAGGTAGCAGCGTACCTGGACGACTAGCTGTTGTGGGCAGCATCCAAAACGGCTTGTCTGCAAGCATCCAAAGAAGTGATCCAGTTCCTGGGACATCTGGGATGCAAGATCAACTTCAAAAAGTCTCGACTTTCTCCAGCTCAAGGGTTTCAATGGCTGGATATCCATTGGAACCTGAGGTCACACCGCCTCTCCATTCCCTCAGGGATAAGGAGGGAGATTGCAGGGTCTGTCAAGAGACTACTAAAATCCAACAGGATCTCAAGACGCCAACAGGAAAGAGTACTGGGCTCTCTCCAGTTCACAGCAGTAACAGACCCAGTTCTAAGAGCACAGCTGAAAGATGGGTCAGGAGTCTGGAGAAGATACGCATCAAACGCTCAAAGAGATCTAAAATGACCGATACCGGCCTTACTACGATTACTTCTCAAGCCGTGGTCGAAGGCCAAGAGCCTAACGAGGACCGAGCCCTTACAACCACCTCTGCCGTCGGTGACCATCCACACGGATGCCTCGACGGAAGGATGGGGAGTTCTCTCCCATCTAAGGAAAGTCCAAGGGACTTGGTTATCTCTGTTCAAGGCCTTTCACATCAATATTTTGGAGGCCATGGCAGTCCTCTTGACGTTTGGAAAACTCTCCCCTCGCAGATCAGTCCACATCAGACTGATCTTGGACAGCGAAGTGATAATGAGATGTCTGAACCGACAAGGCTCGAGATCGTCCCATATCAACCATAGGATATTAGCCATCCTTTGTCTAGAGAGATGGCACCTATCAGCAGTTCACCTACAAGGGTTCCGCAATGTGACAGCGGACGCTCTATCCAGGCTCAAGCCGATAGAGTCTGAATGGTCCCTAGACGCAAGCTCATTCTCCTTCATCTTGGAACAAGTCCCGGGACTGCAGATCGACCTCTTCGCGACAAGCGACAACAAGAAACTACCTCGATATGTAGCCCCATACGAGGACCCTCTAGGGGAGACAACGGACGCCATGTCCCTCGGTTGGAACGAATGGTCCCGGATTTTCCTGTTCCTTCCATACAACCTCCTGCTGAAGGTCCTCAACGAGCTGAAATTCTTCCAGGGAACGGCAGCTCTACTGGCCCCCAAGTGGCCCAAAAGCAACTGGTTCCCTCTAGTGATGGAACTGAAGCTGAGGCCGGCCCCTCTACCGATCCCAGCACTATCTCAACAGGTTCAGAGGTCGACTGTCTTCGCTTCATCACAGAGAACCCAAAACCTTCATCTCATGATTTTCTCACCTTAGCGGTTAAGAAAAGATTTGGGATCTCAAAAGACAGTATAGACTTCTTAGAAGAATACAAGTCTGAGATAACTAGAAGACAACATGATTCATCTTGGAAAAAGTGGGTTGCTTTTGTTAAAGCAACAGGAACGAAAGAAATTTCAATAGACTTCTGTCTGTCCTTCTTTATCCACCTTCATGAACAAGGTCAGGCCGCCAACACGATAACTACGTGTAAGTCAGCCCTGACTTGACTTCTTCTATACACCTTTCAAGTGGACTTAACGAACGAAATCTTTAACAAGATCCCGAAGGCATGCGCTAGACTTAAGCCTGCAGCTCCTCCGAAGCCCATTTCATGGTCCTTGGAAAAGGTCCTACATTATGCTTCATCTGTGAACAATGAAGATTGTTCTCTCAAGGATCTAACCCAGAAGGTTATTTTCCTGTTCGCTATAGCCTCAGGGGCTAGAGTTAGTGAAATAGTAGTCCTATCAAGAAATGAGGGCCACATTCAGTTCACAGAAGTGGGAGAACTGAATCTCTTTCCTGATCCAACCTTTCTTGCCAAGAACAAGCTACCCACTAAAAGATGGGGTCCCTGGAGAATCTGTCCTCTGAAGGAAGATGTCTCTCTGTGTCCAGTAGTGTCTAAAGGTCTATCTTCGTAGAACTTAAGACTTCAGGGGAGGACAGTTATTCAAAGGAGAAACTTCAGGATCAAACTTATCCCTAAAACAACTTAGGGCAAAGCCCACCTACTTCATTTGCAGAGCGGATCCTGACAGTACACCCGCAGGTCATGATCCGAGAAAAATTGCTTCATCACCGAAATTTTTTCAGTATTTGGACTTTGAGCGTCTTCGCTCATATATTGGATGGAAGTCATCCAGAGTGTTCTACAAACACTATGCAAAGCAAGTGCACGAGCTGAAGCATTACATGGTGGCGGCAGGTAGTGTATTAAAAACTATCGTCTAGTGCTGCGATGAACAGTGAATTGATTGGGACTATCAATTAGGGTGAAAAGGTGTTGACACTTTCAGTGCGATACCTTTCAAGTGGGTGTCACTAAGACTGTTCAAAATCTCAGGTGTGGAATTATACAGATAACACTTGTGCCGTGTGTACATAGTACACAGTGTTGATAGTATACAACATTTACAGAAAATTATATTAGAAAATTTTATCAAAATTTTCAAATTTCAGAGTGGCACTGATCATTTCTTCCCTCTCAGGAAGAAAAACGTTTTCTGTATACGTTGTACATATAATTCCCGAAACATGTTACCCTCGTTATTCCATTAGGACATTTATTCAAAATAAATGTCTATTAGAGTGTAATTGCGTCTTATTTTGCCCTGCAATTAACACAATAAATATAGCCACAGTTCTCTTACTTATTTAACTACGTAAACCTCATATTGTTGTATGCTTGCAAACTATGGATATAGTTGATACTTAGTTGTTCTGACAATATATACATACCATGAGACCTTTGTAAATCTAGTTGATACTTATGTTTGTTCACACAATATATGCAAACCTTGAGGCCTCTTTTCTACTGTCTAGTATGACTCTTCCCTGCAGGGGGCAGGAAGCCCTAACATTGTCCATGATTAGTGGTAATGACGTATAACGGTATCGTCATATGTCTCAATGGTCAGGATGACCATAGAAAATTTGTCCTAAGGTTAAGGCACCAATGAAAATCCACAGATACAGTACTTTCTAGTAATTCTCTGGTAGGCTTCCATCAGGACGACATGGCTTGAGCCAAAGAAAAACTATTTTGAAGCGAAGCGAAAAATCTATTTTTGGGTGAGATAGCCATGTCGTCCTGATGGACCTGCCCTCCTTTTCCATAGAAAAGGCATAGTCAAGATCCCTCCCGAAAACTACTATATCTGTAGCACCATGCTCAATGCTACAAGGAATGAGCGCCATCTTGGATACTCGTAATAGTACGGGAGGAAGGGTAACCTTGATAAAGGCTCCCCTTCTATTTTCGCCACTCTTCCCCCTCAAAACGATAACGCTATTCGGGGTGAAGATCGCTATGTGTCATATCAAGATATACGTCTCCTGATATTATGCGATATCCTTAAGTGAAATTTAAGGATATTCGTGGCAGGAGTTAGAATTCTGGAGACCTAAAGGTTAATTCTCTTGGAGCATCACTGTAGTCAAATATCCCTTAGAAAGCTACCAGTAGGAATCTTCCATTAGGACGACATGGCTATCTCACCCAAAAATTGACTTTTTGCTTAGCTTCAAAATCCGTTTTATAACACATAAAAGATAACGGGGGAGGGTGGGCTGTGGCACCCTAGCAGTACCAGCCGAACTCGGTTGAGTCCCTTTTCAGGCTGGGAGGAATGTAGAGAGGAGAGGTCCCCTTTTTGTTTCATTTGTTTGATGTCGGCTACCCCCCAAAATTGGGAGAAGTGCCTTGGTATATGTATGTAAAAGACAGCTGAAAGTTTTGCAATTGCAAAAGGCCAAAAACATCTGCAATAATACCTGAAGAGGATAAATAAAATCTAAGATACTTGAGAACAGTATTAAGCATGGATCTATAACCATTGATAGCTTTAAAAGATAATTTCCTTTTAACCCTTTTACCCCCAAAGGACATACTGGTATGTTTCACAAAATCCATCCCTTTACCCCCATGGATGTACCGGTACGTCCTTGCAAAAAAATGCTATAAAAAATACTTTTTTCAAATTTTTGATAATTTTTTTAGAAAATTCAGGCATTTTCCAAGAGAATGAGACCAACCTAACCTCTCTATGACAAAAATTAAGGCTGTTAGAGCAATTTAAAAAAAAATACTGCAAAATGTGCTGGGAAAAAAATAACCCCCTGGGGGTTAAGGGTTGGAAATTTCCAAGTAGCCTGGGGGTAAAAGGGTTAAAAGACACAAAAAGCAAAACTCAACAATACAGAATAATCCAAAGTTCTTATAAATGAAACTTCATGAAATTACACTAATCAAAATTCACATTCCACTGTCTCATACAAATTACTGCATTAATAGATTGCCTTTTGGAACCTGAAATAGACAATCTAGAGGACACAAAAAATCCTTCTTTGTTGCATACCTGTATACTGTAAAGTTAACTATCTCCATGCAGTTAGATGAACCACGTGTAGGTTTGAGTGAATTGATGTTGAAATTGGTTGTCTGATAATATTGGTCCTATAAGGTAATCTCCTCAGATATTCTGACAACAGAGCCCACTGATCTGTAAACCACTCTCTCAGCAGCTAAAAGAGAGCCACCAGGGTCATTTTGCTGGTTGAAGATACCCTGAACTTATTTATCAGCGACCAGATCATTGAACACAGAAACAACGCATACAGGGCTAGATTTGGGAGAACATCCACCTTCCATGCTAGGGTACCTCATACCAGAGAGAAAAACACATCCATAGAGTAGGAATCAGAGTTATAGGACAACAAAGAGGAGGAGAAAGAAGAGGATGAGGAAGAAACACACAGACGCTTCTTCCTTTTCCTGGCTCTGCAAACAGAGCGGTCAAGGTCTGAGTGAGAACCAACGACGATACTCCACCTGAGGGAGAAATCACATGGGTTGCTCCCCCAGGAGCCCAACACTGGGGCACACTGTCACAAGGGAAAGGAGATGGCACACTCGCAAGGTCCTGGCGACCCCTGAACAGGACGGGAAGAACACATGCCAGATCCCCCAGGCACAAGGGTCAAGCAACAGATACAGGGGAAGAGGTAGAGGAAGTGCTGGCAATGGGTCAGGGATCGAGGTTACATCATGGACAGGGGGACCACACTTGACCTTACCTTTACCTTTGCCCTTGCCCTGACCTTTCTTATTGGGACTGGGAGCAACCAAACCTGACTCATCAACCACTAAAGTCCCTGACACTGGAGGATCCAACACTGGTTCCTGTAGATCACATACCTGCACAGTGAGTATCGATCTAAGGGCGTAAGCGCAGGGGCAGCAGCAGCAGACTCACTGTGGAGACAGTGGTGGCGAAAGACTTCACGGTGTTTTTTTGGGCAAGCCCAATCCAACTCCGACGAACGCCTCGCGTGTTTCTTACCCTTCAGGGCATACACTTGCCACTGCACCAGAGGCCATGATCAACACTCGGCACAAGGGGATGGCTGCAAACAGAAATACCCTCGACACAAAGCACAGAGAGAGTGCGGATCTATAGCCGGCTTTGCCATGAAGTGGTTGCAACATTCACTCTTCCCCCCAGATAACAAAGTTCTTGTGTTCATTCCATTATTCACAACAATCATACATTGGAAGAGTTTTGATAAATGCTCTAAGTACATTTGTATGCCACAGCGGTCGAAGCAAAAGTGAGGGACAAGCCAACTGGAAGGGGGGTGGGCCTTCTTGGCCGCACCTCTCCAGTCTAATAACTGCTCATTATACATTTCAATGACCGATTCCAGCTCGCACCGAAGTAATCTCCGTAATTAAAGGACAAGGGTTTGTATGGCACGTAGAAACAAACTATGGCTCTCTGTACAGTACTGTACAATGAAAAAGATACAGAAATGTAATCATGGAAGCTATTCAAACTTATGTACCTGTAACGGTGTAAAAGTTACAGGTTGGCTATTCTCCAGCAACTGATCTCCTTCATGAAAAAATCTTCTGGCTAATGACTGTAGGAGATGGGTGAGCTCATACTCATGAAAGTCCAGAAATTCAGCCAATTCACGCGGTAAGGCATGATGCATGAAGTTGATAATAGTCTGTAAAGAAAGTAAATCAGATTAAAATCTTTGCAAAGTAAAGATAAAACAAAATGATTTGAATACTTTCTCACAATTCATAGTTCTTACCTATTTGGAAGAATAGCTTTGTAGAAAAATATACAAATATACTAATAAAGAATAAAAAAGTCTACCCTTTTTACCCTATAAGCAAATTCCCTACTATGTCTACCGCCAAAGACCTGGTGGATAATGAGTCGGAGAAAACTGAGGGGACACTGCTTCATTCCCCCTTATACTCCTTATAGATTTCATCACATTTTGAAATATATGGTACAAAAATTCACTATAAGTGAGGAGGAAAGGAATCTAAATGATCAATAAAATTAAATTTTAATAATAAAATTTTATTTTTAGGGTTAAAGTGCTGTGTGATCTCCAAGGACTTTCCCATGAAATGCTAGAATAGGGATACGAATGACATAAATACTAAAGAAATATTGTCTCCCTTGCTTTGGGGCCAGTGTATCAATGTGCATAGAATAGATTTACTGTAGTGTGTATAAGGGGGACCTTCGAGTTCAGGCTCGCTCTAACTCGAACAGAGCACCTCCAATGCTGAAATTTGTCTGCTATGAGTGACGTCATTACTATGTCACCACCTCACAGAAAGGAACCATCATCCCATTCGGAGACAATGCTACAAACACATCAATTTGCATCCAACCGCCATCTTTATATTCACTGATAAGGACTGAACAATGCCATTATTGTTCAAGTATAACAAGAAGACCAAAACAGTAAGTTACAGTAATCAGGTTTTTCATCTTTTCATTACATTTACATTATAATATAAGTGAATTTTTTTGTTATATGCACCAGCAGTTGAGTAATTGTGTTTGTTATGCAGATATTGAAGTTGTAAACCGATTAGGTCAGCATTGTTAGCCTCTTGTAAACAGGGTTAGGCCTTATTGGTCTTCCCCTCCCAGTGTAAAACTGATTAATAGATTTAGACTAATTTATATATTTTAGCTGGGTGAAAGAATTTGCTAAGATCATGAGATCTGTTGATTATTTACTCAGCAGGGATCTCAATGATCTCATTAGCTCTGAATTTGCTCTGAAGGGGTCACAGTGGACTACACCCCTTTCCATTATGCTCAGAAACTTTAGTTTTCTAATGAGGCACTGATCTAAGCTCCTTATTACAACTTTTAAGAAACCAATAATTTTGAAATGGGTTGCTATTACTAGGGCAAGAGGAATGCCAGTGTATATTAGGAGTGAGTACCCTGCTTTTAATAAGTCCTGCTATGAATGTAGATGTCACGAGATTCACATAATAAAAGTTTGTGGCAGGCATAACAATTTTTATTTGAGTTTTATCTATCGGAATCCAGACTTGGATGATTCTAACTTTGATTGTCTTCTTACCATTCTGGCGAAGATACAAGATGTTAGAAAGGCTTCTTTTGTTCTTGTTGATGATTTTAATGCTCAACATAGGAAGTGTTTAAATTCTGTTTCTCCTACTGATTGCCATGGCCTAGGAGCAATGGACTTAACTTCTGAATCAGGCAGTGAGCAAGTAATAAGTGAAGTTAATCACAGGTCTGGTAAATGTTTGGACCTAGTATACTGTACAATGAGTTCCCTGATGTTATAAGAAGTATGGTTGTTTCCCCATTTAAGATGTCTGAACATGCCTTAATTTCATTAGTAACTAGAGGAGCACTCAGCAGAGCACAGACCTCTGATGTGGCAGCTTATTTCTCGACCTTTGGCTCAACCTTGACCTTGACCTTTGACCTCAACATGTATTAATTGACGTGGATTTTCATTCACTCACATATGAACCAAGTTTGAAGTTTCTTTGACAATGATGTCCAAACTTATAACTGATTGCATGAATTGGACATTTTGCTTGACAGTGACCTTGACCTTCCAAAATTCAATTATTTCCAGCTTTTTATATAACAGTTAATCCCTGCATGTTTCATCACTCTACGATTAAAATTGTGGCCAGGAAGCTGTTCACAAACAAACAAACAAACAGTGACAAAAAAATAACCACCTTCCAACTTTGTTGGCAGAGGTAATTAAGAATAAGCAGCCTGTCCTGATGTGTCATACTCATGTAAAATATATATAAAATCTCAAGCAGACTGGAAGCGCATTTTGAGGGATCTTTTGAATCTTAATTGGCCACAATTGTTTAAGTGTTGAGCCTGTTTTTCTCTTGAATGAGAATCTGGTCAACATAGTTGATAGACTTATCCCTTTTCATGTGTTAAAACAAACCCTGGTTCCATGATGATTGTAGTCACTTATTTGGAGAAGCAGGAGGCCTATCATCTTTGGAAGGGTAACAGGTCAGATTTGACTTGGAATAATTATACTCAGTTTAGAACTTTTGCTCATAGTGTTTTTATGCTTCAATTGAAAAGGAATACAACCTAACCATAAAAGAACTCTGTCTGGTACAGTCCAGGAACATAAGTGATGCGGTGCCCTTAAAGTTACACTCTTTGGTATGGACTTAACAGTTCCTCCTTTAGTTAAACCAAATGGCTTTGTAACTCACTGTCCAGAGGAAAAGGCAACAACATTTCTGGCTTAAGTGTTTGACAGTACAGTGTAAGAAGCAGAGTAATGAGAAACTTGTTCTTCCTTATTCCAGATTTTCTGATGCTAAATTAACTATTTTAGCTTTTCAGTCCTCTTGATGGACCTTGATGCTTATGGAGGTGTACTGTAGACCCAGATGATATTTATTTTTGGCTTTTTAACAAGACCCTGATTTCTTAGCTTTTAAGTTGTCTGTTATTTTCTGCAAGTTACCAAGAAGAGGTTCTTTTACTACTTGTTGGAGAATGGGTAATGTTACTCCATTAGGTAAATATGTTTGTAGTAGCTCTATCCCAGCTGATTACTTCCCAATTTCCATAACTCCCATATTATCTAAAGTTTTTTAATGTCTTTTGTCAAAATGTCTAATCATGTATGCTGAAGGTAAGCATCTGTTCCCTAGTTTGCAAGTTGGCTTTTACAAAAGCCTTGGAACATATGATGCCCTTTTATCAATAAAAATGCCGTAAAGAAATCCCTTGATTGTGGTCAGGAACTTCATATGATTGTTCTTGATTTTATTCCTACCCTTGACTGTTAATCATGAGGCCTTTGTTTTCAAACTCAAGCAGTTGGGAGTAGGTGGGTCTTTCCTTAGTGTCATTTAATTTTTAAGTAATAAATTTAGATTGCAGAGTTGTTGTTGATGGGCACCATAGTGAATATAGGAATGTGATAACTGGTGTTCCTTAGGGTAGTGACCTTTACCCGTTACTTTTCATACTACCGTATAAACACGATACAGTTATATGGTTTGGCCTAGAAAACAAGTTCATTACATATGCAGATGATGCTACTCTCTTTTCCTCAATTTCATCTTCTGAATGCATATCTGGGATTGCTGAATCCCTTAATAGAGACATAACTAAAATTAGTATAAGGTACAAATTATGGGGAGCAAAGTAGAACCGAAACAAAACTCAAAGTAAGATTGTAAGTAGGTCGATGACGGTGGCTCTTCAACATCGAGATCTCTGCACTGATAATGTTTCTATACCTCTATAAAACTCCTTTAAAATGTTAGGTGTGATTCTTGATTGCAAATTACTTTTGAGAAACACATTTAGTCTTTTTCTTCTTTAACTGGACAAAAAACTGGATTATTGAGAAAGTCTTTCTAGATTTTCGATAATCAATTTATTCTCAAGAAATGTTTGAATTATCTTATTCTGACTAATTTTTAGTATTCATTTTTCTCCTGTATGGTCTTCAGCTGCTGAATCCCATCTTAATTAGTTGGACAAGAACTTGTAGTCTATTACATCTTTTATTCCTGGTCTTTATATTAATCTCTTGCACCAACATTCTGTTATTCTTTATATTTATTCCATAAGATTTTTCACAACTCTGACCATCCTTTGCATTCAGATCTTCCCAGGTAGTATCATCCTCCTCATAATACTAGGTATGCAGTTAACTCCAATACAGTAGTCATGCTTTCTCCATCATATGGTTCAATATTAAACAATTCTTGCCTGTTTGTCATGCTAGTAACAGTTAGTCGTAGTTTCCCAGACATATGTGCCTACACAATTTCGGCTGATTTAATATTATGGTCTTTCCATTTTATGTTTATATTTGTTGCTGATTAATTTTATAGGAAAACTACGACCAGGCGTTACTAGCATGACAAACAGGCAAGAATTGCTACACTTTACTTTTGAGTAACCAAGGTTACAAAATTTTATGAGCAATGGTACAACAAATTATTTTTCATTAACAAAACACTATTGAGTCGTGGAAATTTAAAATGTAGCCAGGATATGAATGATGAGTTTGGAATGAAACAAACACAGAGCATTCAGTAAAATGTTATTTTCATTAGTAAAATAAATTTTTGAATATACTTACCCGATAATCATGTAGCTGTCAACTCTGTTGCCGACAGAAATCTACGGTCGGGATACGCCAGCGATCGCTATACAGGTGGGGGTGAACACCACAGCGCCATCTGTGGTCAGGTACTCCAGTACTTCTTGTCAACACCACCTCAATTTTTTCCTCGGTCCACTGGTTCTCTATGGGGAGGAAGGGTGGGTCAATTAAATCATGATTATCGGGTGAGTATATTCAAAAATTTATTTTACTAATGAAAATAACATTTTTCAATATTAATCTTACCCGATAATCATGTAGCTGATTCACACCCAGGGTGGTGGGTGGAGACCAGCATACATGTTAACAAAGAAGCTAAGTATCCCGTATTTTATTTTATTAGTTATTCAAAAATAACATAAAGTAAATAAGTACCTGGTAAGGAAGTCGACTTGAACCATTACTCTGCCTTTATTAAGTACGTCTTCCTTACTGAGCGTAGCGGTCCTCTTAGGATGCTGAACGACTCTTAGGTGCTGAAGTATAAAGGGCTGCAACCCATACTAAAGGACCTCATCACAACCTTTAACCTCGGCGCTTCTCAAGAAAGAATTGACCACCCGCCAAATCAACAAGGATGTGGAAGGCTTCTTAGCCGACCGTACAACCCATAAAAAGTATTCAAGAGAAAGGTTAAAAAGGTTATGGGATTATGGGAATGTAGTGGTTGAGCCCCCGCCTACTACTGCATTCGTTGCTACGAATGGTCCCAGGGTGTAGCAGTTCTCGTAAAGAGACTGGACATCTTTGAGATAGAATGATGCGAACACTGACTTGCTTCTCCAATAGGTTGCATCCATAACACTCTGCAGAGAACGGTTCTGTTTGAGGGCCACTGAAGTAGCCACAGCTCTCACTTCATGTGTCCTTACCTTCAGCAAAGCAAGGTCTTCTTCCTTCAGATGAGAATGTGCTTCCCTAATCAGGAGCCTGAATAGGTAAGAAACTGAGTTCTTAGACCTTGGAAGAGAAGGCTTCTTGATAGCACACCATAAGGCTTCTGATTGTCCTCGTAAAGGTTGTGACCTTTTTAGATAGTACCTAAGAGCTCTAACTGGGCAAAGTACTCTCTCCAGTTCGTCCCCCACCAAGTTGGACAGGCTTGGGATCTCGAACGACTTAGGCCAAGGACGTGAAGGAAGCTCGTTTTAGCAAAAAACCGAGCTGCAAGGAACATGTAGCCGTTTCAGATGTGAAAACTATGTTCCTGCTGAAGGCGTGGATCTCACTTACTCTTTTAGCTGTTGTCAAGCACACGAGGAAAAGAGTTTTTAATGTGAGGTCCTTAAAAGAGGCTGATTGGAGAGGTTCAAATCTTGATGACATAAGGAACCTTAGGACCACGTCTAGATTCCAGCCTGGAGTGGACAACTGACGTTCCTTTGAGGTCTTAAAAGACCTAAGGAGGTCCTGTAGATCTTTGTTGGTGGAAAGATCCAAGCCTCTGTGGAGGAAAACCGCTGCCAACATACTTCTGTAACCCTTAATCGTAGGAGCTGATAGGGATCTTACGTTCCTTAGATGTAACAGGAAGTCAGCAATCTGGGTTACAGTGGTACTGGATGAGGAAACTGCATTGGCCTTGTACCAGCTTCGGAAGACTTCCCCTTTAGACTGATAGACTCTGAGAGTGGATGTCCTCCTTGCTCTGGCAATCGCTCTGGCTGCCTCCTTCGAAAAGCCCCTAGCTCTTGAGAGTCTTTCGAAAGTCTGAAGGCAGTCAGACGAAGAGCGTGGAGGTTTGGAAGTACCTTCTTTACGTGAGGTAGACGTAGAAGGTCCACTCCTAGAGGAAGAGTCCTGGGAATGTCGACCAGCCATTGCAGTACCTCTATGAACCATTCTCTCGCGGGCCAGAGCGGAGCCAACCAACGTCAGCCGTGTCCCTTTGCGAGAGGCGAACTTCTGAAGTACCCTGTTGACAATCTTGAACGGCGGGAATGCATACAGGTCGAGATGGGACCAATCCAGCAGAAAAGCATCCACGTGAACTGCTGCTGGGTCTGGAATCGGAGAACAATACAACGGGAGCCTCTAGGTTATCGAGGTAGCGAACAGATCTATGGTTGGCTGACCCCACAGGGCCCAAAGTCTGCTGCAAACATTCTTGTGAAGGGTCCACTCTGTGGGGATGACCTGACCCTTCCGGCTAAGGCGATCTGCCATGACATTCATATCGCCCTGAATGAACCTCGTTACCAGCGTGAGCTTTCGATCTTTTAACCAGATGAGGAGGTCCCTTGCGATCTAGAACAACTTCCACGAATGAGTCCCTCCCTGCTTGGAGATGTAAGCCAAGGCTGTGGTGTTGTCAGAGTCCACCTCCACCACCTTGTTAAGCTGGAGGGACTTGAAGTTTATCAAGGCCAGATGAGCCGCCAACAGCTCCTTGCAATAGATGTGAAGTGTCCTTAGCTCCTGATTCCATGTTCCCGAGCATTCCTGTCCGTCCAAAGTCGCACCCCAGCCCGTGTCTGATGCGTCAGAGAAGAGACGGCAGTCGGGTTTCTGAACAGCCAAAGGTAGACTTCATTGAGAAGAAAGCTGTTCTTTCACCACGTGAGAGTAGACCTCCTCTCTTCGGAAACAGGAACTGAGATCGTCTCTAGCGTCATGTCCTTTATCCAGTGAGCCGCTAGATGATACTGAAGGGGGCGGAGGTGGGGTCTACCTAACTCGATGAACAGGGCCAGCGATGAAAGTGTCCCTGTTAGACTCATCCACTACCTGACTGAGCATCGGTTCCTTCTCAGCATGCTCTGGATGCAATCTAGGGCTTAGTAGATCCTTGGGGCCGACGGAAAAGCCCGAAAAGCTCGACTCTGAAGATCCATACCCAGGTAGACAATGGTCTGGGATGGGACGAGCTGGGACTCCTCAAAATTGACCAGGAGGCCCAGTTCCTTGGTCAGATCCATAGTCCATCTGAGAATCTCCAGACAGCGACGACTTGTGGGAGCTCTTAAAAGCTAGTCGTCTGACGGAGCCGGACACAAGATCATGGTACTGCTGCACAGTCTGTGAACTGTCAACCATGGGGAAGCGAGGAAGTACAGTGACAACCCGAAGCTGTCTAGACTGTCTGGGTCGTACAGACAACTCCTTATCGGGTTGCTGAGGTTGCCGCACTGCGTCACAACAAGTCACTTCTGCTGGTTGTTGAACGTCTTCCCAGTGACACACTGACTCCGTAAACAAAAAATCCTCTAACAAGGACTAAGCTTGGACTGCATGTCTTGCAACACAGCTCAAGGTCTATGGGAGCAGGTGTGGTAACAGACGGGGTTAGCGACTGAAGTGGAACCATTACCCTCCCTGGAAGCATGTTATTGCTTAAATAAAAGTCCATAGGAGGCTAAGCAGCTAAAGGCTCCTCTCCAAATGACAGAGTCCTCAAGGGAATATCAGAAGGAGGGAGAATAGCACTTTCTCATCTACAGGAACCATATCCGAGAAAAGCTAAGTTCTCTCAGTGAGGGTTTCACTGGTGCAAAAGCAGCAGACTAGAAGGCAACGTTATGAAACTGCTTGACAGTCTAGTGAGTTGGCAACAACCAAAGATGTGTGACTGAGAAGCATGCGGTAAGGTATGCAGAGCATGCTGTATGCAGAGCATGCTGTATGTAGAGCATGCTGTAAGGTAAGCAGAGCATGTTGCATGGCGTGCGGCTTATGCTGCATGGGATGAGGCTCATGCTGCATGGGATGAGGCTCATGCTGCATGGTATGAGGCTCATGCTGCATGGGATGAGGCTCATGCTGCAAGGGATGAGGCTTATGCCGCATGCGTTGAGGAGGATGCCGCATAGTATGAGGCTCCTGCCTCATGGGTTGAGGCGGTTGCCGCATAGCATGAGGCTCCTGCCTCATGGTTTGAGGAGGATGCCGCATAGCATGAGGCTCCTCATAGCATGAGACTCCTGCCTCATGGGTTGAGGAGGATGCCGCATAGCATGAGGCTCCTGCCTCATGGGTTGAGGAGGATGCCGCATAGCATGAGGCTGCCTCATGGGTAGAGGAGGATGTCGCATAGCATGAGGCTCCTGCCTCATGGGTTGAGGAGGATGCCGCATAGCATGAGGCTCCTGCCTCATGGTTTGAGGAGGATGCCGCATAGCATGAGGCTCCTGTGAGGTTCCTGCCTCAAGAGTTGCGTCTGCCTCAAGGTTTGAGGAGGTAGCTGCGCAGAGAGAGGCTCATGCTGTGAAGAATGCGGTTGCTGCATGCGTTGAGGCGGCTGCCTCATAGCATGAGGTTCCTCAAGAGTTGAGGCTCTTGCCTCAAGAGTTGAGGTTCTTGCCTCAAGAGTTGAGGTTCTTGCCTCAAGAGTTGAGGCTCTTGCCTCAAGAGTTGAGGTTCTCGCCTCAAGAGTTGAGGTTCTTGCCTCAAGAGTGGAGGTGGCTGCCGCAAGAGTTGAGGTTGCTGCCTCAAGGATGGTGGAGGTTGCCGCAACGCAAGAGGTTGCTGCCTCGAGGATGGAGGAGGTTGTCGCAACACATGGAGCTCCTGCCTCAAGGGTAGAGGAGGTTGCTGCAAAGCATAAGGCTCCTGCCTCAAGTGTTGAGGAGGTTGCCGCATAGCAAGAGGCTCCTGCCTCAAGGAAAGTGGAGGTTGATGCACAGCGCTGGTATCTGGCAACTCCCAATGCGGCAGCTCACGCGTGGAGGTAGGTTGAGGAACCTCAACATCATACGTCTGGCAGGGTGGACTGCGCAGAGGTGGAGGAGTGCTCGCAGGAGGAGGTGTGCTAACCTTCTCTGCCTGAAACTCCTGCATCAACACCGCAAGCTGAGACTGCATTGTCAGCAGCATAGACCACTAGAGTTTAAGAAAGACAACAACAAACGGAGCTACTGTCCGTTGAGACTGAGGGTCTAAAACAGCTGGTGCGGCAACAGACGGAGTTACTGTCTGTTGCGATACCACCTTGCCTCTCTGGGAGGTGTGCAGTTGTCGTACTGCAGCAAGTCCGAACTGACCCAGTGCTAATGGCACCACCTAGGAGTTGGACTTGCGCGGAAGGGACCGACTTGCACTTAAAAGCTGCAAGATTTGGTCCATGGTTTCTGCGAGAAACCTCTTCCGCAGACGAGGAATAAAAGGGCTCTCTCGTCTTTGTGTGGGTAGGGTGATCACGTCGGCTACGTGAGTTGGTAACACCCGAAACCACGGAGGGAAACGTCTGTTCGTCGATCAAGGCCTGATGAACCCATAAGTCCTTCGACGTTACTTCTCCCCTGGGCTTGGGAGCTTGTAAGAGGTCCCAGACTAGGCGAACAACTGGCACGAACAGACGAACCCTCGAACGCAACACTGTAACACTTTGCGCTTATCACTTTATCACTTTTGATTTTCTGTTTGCACTTATTTCACTGAACTCGAAACTTTAAGTGGTTTGTACCTGAAACACGCAATTCTATCCTTCATTAAAAGTTAGTAAATGCGAAAACAGTATTACAATGTAACATGTTATTTTTATTAATAAAATAAATTTTTGAATATACTTACCCGATAATCATGTAGCTGTCAACTCCGTTGCCCGACAGAATTCTATGGAGGGATACGCCAGCTATCACAATACTAGAAGGGGGTGTATTTACCAGCGCCACCTGTGGCCAGGTACTCAAGTACTTCTTGTTGACACCTCCTCAATTATTCCTCGGTCCACTGGTTCTCTATGGGGAGGAAGGGAGGGTCAATTAAATCATGATTATCGGGTAAGTATATTCAAAAATTTATTTTATTAATAAAAATAACATTTTTCAATATTAAACTTACCCGATAATCATGTAGCTGATTCACACCCAGGGGGGTGGGTGAAAAACCAGTGTACAAGACTAAAGGATAGCTAAGTATCCCGTATTTCATATAATCAGTTATCCACAATAACAATGAAATAATAAGTACCTGGTAAGGAAGTCGACTTGAACCGTTACTCTGCCTTTAATAAGATCGTCTTCCTTACTGAGCGCAGCGTTCCTCTTGGGAGGCTGAATCAACTCAAAGGTGCTAAAGTATACAGGGCTGCAACCCATACTAAAGGACCTCATCACAACCTTTAACCTTGGCGCTTCTCAAGAAAGAATTGACCACCCGCCAAATCAACAAGGATGTGGAAGGCTTCTTAGCCGACCGTACAACCCATAAAAAGTATTCAAGAGAAAGGTTAATAAGTTATGGGATTATGGGAATGTAGTGGCTGAGCCCTCGCCTACTACTGCATTCGTTGCTACGAATGGACCCAGGGTGTAGCAGTACTCGTAAAGAGACTGGACATCTTTGAGATAGAATGATGCGAACACTGACTTGCTTCTCCAATAGGTTGCATCCATAACACTCTGCAGAGAACGGTTCTGTTTGAAGGCCACTGAAGTAGCCACAGCTCTCACTTCATGTGTCCTTACCTTCAGCAAAGCAAGGTCTTCTTCCTTCAGATGAGAATTTGCTTCTCTAATCAGAAGCCTGATGTAGTAAGAAACTGAGTTCTTAGACATTGGTAGAGAAGGCTTCTTGATAGCACACCATAAGGCTTCTGATTGTCCTCGTAATGGTTTTGACCTTCTTAGATAGTACTTAAGAGCTCTAACTGGGCAAAGTACTCTCTCCAGTTCGTTCCCCACCATGTTGGACAGGCTTGGGATCTCGAACGACTTAGGCCAAGGACGGGAAGGAAGCTCGTTTTTAGCCAAAAAACCGAGCTGCAAGGAACATGTAGCCGTTTCAGATGTGAAACCTATGTTCCTGCTGAAGGCGTGGATCTCACTTACTCTTTTACCTGTTGCTAAGCACACGAGGAAAAGAGTTTTAATGTGAGGTCCTTAAAAGAGGCTGATTGGAGCGGTTCAAATCCTGATGACATTAGGAACCTTAGGACCACGTCTAGATTCCAGCCTGGAGTGGACAACCGACGTTCCTTTGAGGTCTCAAAAGACCTAAGGAGGTCCTGTAGATCTTTGTTGGAGGAAAGATCCAAGCCTCTGTGGCGGAAAACCGCTGCCAACATACTTCTGTAACCCTTGATCGTAGGAGCTGATAGGGATCTTACGTTCCTTAGATGTAACAGGAAGTCAGCAATCTGGGTTACAGTGGTACTGGTTGAGGAAACTGCATTGGCCTTGCACCAGCTTCGGAAGACTTCCCATTAAGACTGATAGACTCTGAGAGTGGATGTCGTCCTTGCTCTGGCAATCGCTCTGGCTGCCTCCTTCGAAAAGCCTCTAGCTCTTGAGAGTCTTTCGATAGTCTGAAGGCAGTCAGACGAAGAGCGTGGAGGTTTGGGTGAACCTTCTTTACGTGAGGTTGACGCAGAAGGTCCACTCTAGGAGGAAGAGTCCTGGGAACGTCGACCAGTCATTGCAGTACCTCGGTGAACCATTCTCTCGCGGGCCAGAGGGGAGCAACCAACGTAGCCGTGTCCCTTTGTGAGAGGCGAACTTCTGAAGTACCCTGTTGACAATCTTGAACGGCGGGAATGCATACAGGTCGAGATGGGACCAATCCAGCAGAAAGGCATCCACGCGAACTGCTGCTGGGTCTGGAATCGGAGAACAATACAAGAGGAGCCTCTTGGTCATCGAGGTAGCGAATAGATCTATGGTTGGCTGACCCCACAGGGCCCAAAGTCTGCTGCAAACATTCTTGTGAAGGGTCCACTCTGTGGGGAAGACCTGACCCTTCCGGCTGAGGCGATCTGCCATGACATTCATATCGCCCTGAATGAGCCTCGTTACCAGCGTGAGCTTTCGATCTTTTGACCAAATGAGGAGGTCCCTTGCGATCTCGAACAACTTCCTCGAATGAGTCCCTCCCTGCTTGGAGATGTAAGCCAAGGCTGTGGTGTAGTCGGAGTTCACCTCCACCACCTTGTTAAGCTGGAGGGACTTGAAGTTTATCAAGGCCAGATGAACTGCCAACAACTCCTTGCAATAGATGTGAAGTGTCCTTTGCTCCTGATTCCATGTTCCCGAGCATTCCTGTCCGTCCAGTGTCGCACCCCAGCCCGTGTCCGATGCGTCCGAGAAGAGACGGTGGTCGGGGGTCTGAACAGCCAATGGTAGACCTTCCTTGAGAAGAATGCTGTTCTTCCACCACGTTAGAGTAGACCTCATCTCTTCGGAAACAGGAACTGAGCCCGTCTCTAGCGTCATGTCCTTTATCCAGTGAGCAGCTAGATGATACTGAAGGGGGCGGAGGTGGAGTCTCCCTAACTCGATGAACAGGGCCAGCGATGAAAGTGTCCCTGTTAGACTCATCCACTGCCTGACTAAGCATCGGTTCCTTCTCAGCATGCTCTGGATGCATTCTAGGGCTTGGAAGATCCTTGGGGCCGACGGACAAGTCCGAAAAGCTCGACTCTGAAGATCCATACCCAAGGAGACAATGGTCTGGGATGGAACGAGCTGAGACTCCTCAAAATTGACCAGGAGGCCCAGTTCCTTGGTCAGATCCATAGTCCATTTGAAAATCTCCAGACAGCGACGACTTGTGGGAGCTCTTAAAAGCCAGTCGTCTGACGGAGCCGGACATAAGATCATGATACTGCTGCACAGTCTGTAAACTGTCAATCATGGGCAAGCGAGGAAGTACAGTGACAACCCGAATCTGTCTAGACTGTCTGAGTCGTACAGACAACTCCTTAACGGGTTGCTGAGGTTGCCGCACTGCGTCACAACAAGTCCCTTCTGTTGGTTGTTGAACGTCTTCCCCGTGACACATTGACTCCGTAAACAAAAAATCCTCTAACAAGGACTAAGCTTGGACTGCATGTCATGCAACACAGCTCAAGGTCTATGGGAGCAGGTGTGGTAACAGACGGGATTAGCGGCTGAAGTGGAACCATTACCTTCCCTGTCAGCATGTTATGCTTAAATAAAAGTCCATAAGAGGTTATGCAGCTAAAGGCTCCCTCCAAATGACAGAGTCCTCAAGGGAATATCAGAAGGAGGGAGAAAAGAACTTTCTCATCTACAGGGACCTTATCCTAGAAAAGCTAAGTTCTCTGAGTGAGGGTTCACTGGTGTAAAAGCAGCAGACTAGAAGGCAACGTTATGAAACTGCTTGACAGTCTAGTGAGTTGGCAACAACCCAAGATGTGTTGAGAAGCATGCGGTAAGGTATGCAGAGCATGATGTATGCAGAGTATGCTGTATGCAGAGCATGCTGTATGTAGAGCATGTTGTATGCAGAGCATGCTGAATGCAGAGCATGCTGTATGCAGAGCATGTTGTATGCAGAGCATGCTGAATGCAGAGCATGCTGTATGCTGAGCATGTAGTAAGCAGAGCCTGCTGTAAGCAGAGCCTGCTGTAAGGAAAGCAGAGCGTGTGCATGGCGTTTAACATTTCTCAGAAATTCCATGACCAGTGCTAGAGTGCTTTATGCATGCTTGCATGGGGTTTAAACCATGGTATGAAAATGGAGGTAAGGTATGCTGAACAGCAGAGTCAGAACGAGCTGGAACAACAATAGTTGTGGTTTCCTCTTCAAGACTCCGATGAGGGAACACCTGAGGCTCAGTCTGCAAAGGCTGAATAAAAGACAAGCAGAAGGAAGGCGCATGGGTGGAGGAGGCTGACTCCTAGCATGAGTGGTTGAACCCAAGGGTGCGCTTGCTGAGCGGTTGGCGGAAGCGGAGTAGCAAGTTCCAGTTCCTGTGGTGTGAGCGGAGCGCGATGAGGAAGAGGCTGCGCAGAACAAGGTAAATGTCTCGCAAGCTGAGGCTCCTGAGGCGCAAGGCTAAGGTGTTGTGGTGCTTGCCTTGTGGAGGGTTGAGCTCGCTGCAGCGAGAGCTGAGGAGACTGACTCATGGACGGGAGAGGTTGTTGTACCTCAACCGAGTGTTGCATCACTGGTGGAGCAGCAAGTGGAGGCGGAGGAAGAGAGGTATAATCCTCCTGATCCCAATGTAAAGGTTGCCTTAAGGAAGGCGGAGGCTGAACACCACAGGGAACAGCAAACTCAGCACGTGGCTCAACATCGTACGCCTGGCAGGTGGAACTGCTGGCAGGTGGTACTGCGATCAGGCGGAGCGAATGTAGGTGGAGGGAGTGTAGGCGGAGGCGGAGGAGCAACACTCTCAGCCCGACACTCACGCATCAAGTCCGAAAGCTGTGCTTGCATGGACTGTAGTAGAGTCCACAACATCGTACGCCTGGCAGATGGTACTGCGATCCGGCGGAGCGAGTGTAGGTGGAGGGAGTGTAGGCGGAGGCGGAGGAGCAACACTCTCAGCCCGACACTCACGCATCAAGTCCGAAAGCTGTGCTTGCATGGACTGTAGTAGAGTTCACAACATCGTACGCCTGGCAGGTGGTACTGTGATCAGGCGGAGCGATCATAGGCGGGGGGGAGTGTAGGCGGAGGCGCAACACTCTCAGCCCGACACTCACGCATCAAGACCGAAAGTTGTGACTGTATGGACTGCAGTAGAGTTAACTTGGGGTCGGCAGACACTAAGTTCTGCTGAGGTAAAGCCTTAACAGCAGAGATCTGTTGTGGCAGAACCTTACTCCTCTTAGGCGGAGTGTAATCAACTGATGATTGAGGAGAGTCAGAGCTAACCCAATGACTGCATTCGGGTTGTGAACTTTAACTTCGTACGTCTGGCATAGGTCTGGACTTAACGTTTAAGAGGTCTTGAGACCTGAGACCAGCGTTACTCTGCCTTTATTTTCTCCCCTAATCTCTTCTGCAGACGAGCAAAATAAGGGCTCAATCGTCTGCGGGTGGGAGTGACGGTCTCGGTAAGACACGCCCACAACCACCGAGAATACTTCTGTGCGCCGATCAAGGCCTGCTGAACCCTTATGCCCTTCGACATTGCTTCTCCCCTGGGCTTGGGAGCTTGCAAGAGGTCCCGGACTGGGAGGACGACTGGCGCGCACAAAAGTACCCTCACGCACTAATCACTTATCACTTTGATTTCTGTTTGCACTTATTTCACTGAACTCGAAACTTTAAGTGGTTTGTACCTGAAATACGCAATTCTATCCTTTCTCAAAGTTAGTAATTGCGAAAACAGAATTACAATGTAACAGAAAAATCTAATGAAAGATAATTCAGTGGTTGGAAAGAGACTAAACACTAGATCACTCTAGAAACGTTTAGTTTCTTCCCCTAAAGAGACTAGGGAGAAGAGCAAAAACGATAACGACGTTACTCGTACGCCTGGCAGGCTTGAATGAAACGTTTATCCTCTTTCTCCCTCCGTCTCTATCTCTCTCTCTCTCTCTCTCTCTCTCTCTTGACTTAGAACCTGAGAGAAGAGCCCAAACATATATATCGTTAAAACATATTATTGTTAAAGGAAAAAACTGAAAAGTTCCTTTATTAGGATCAAAACCATTAAGTAAAGAAAGAATGAACAAAACGCTAGACACGGTTACTCTTACTGCAACGTGAAACCGTGAACATTCTTTCTAACGATAGAGTGCAAGTTGAACGTTCTGAACGTCAACAACTGCAGAGACAAAACAAAACGTTAGTTCAACTTTGAAAACAATACGAGACTGTCAAAGAAAATCTTTCAAACTCTGTGGCGGAAATAGCATAATATGTTAACAGGTAAAACCGAAATGACGGGCTCAAAGTTTATTAACTTCGGTAAAAGACCGCCTACTATTAGGAAGGTCGAATATAAACAAATATAAAAATTAATTTTAATGAGTTTATAATAAAAGGAAGTTAATCGAAGAGGCCTATAAGAGGCGGAGAGATATAAAATAAATCTATAACTTTCGTTAAGCAAAATTAAGAAAGAGAGTCTATACTCTCTTAGACACCAACACTTCCGTCTAAGGGAAGGGTCGGCCATTGAAAGGTGAACGAGAGTTCAAACTCTCTCGTCACCATAATTAATCAAATTAATTCCAAAAGCTAACTAAGCTAATATAGAAGTTTCCAGTAAAGCGACAGCCGAAATCAAAGAGAAATACTTCACCAAAGTCGTGAAAATACTCCAAGAACATAAGCGTATCCCAGAACGTCTTGCCGGAAGCACGACAGAGGAATAATTGAGGAGGTGTCAACAAGAAGTACTTGAGTACCTGGCCACAGGTGGCGCTGGTAAATACACCCCCTTCTAGTATTGTGATAGCTGGCGTATCCCTCCATAGAATTCTGTCGGGCAACGGAGTTGACAGCTACATGATTATCGGGTAAGTTTAATATTGAAAAAGAAAAACATAATGAAAGATAAATAATTCAGTGGCTGGAAAAGAGACTAAACACTAGATCAAATAAACTACGTTTAAAACCTCTCACCGCATAAAGCCTGAGAACAAGAATAAAACTCTAGAAACGTTTACCTTCTTCCCCTAAAGAGACTAGGGAGAAGAGCAAAAACGATAACAACGTTACCCGCTTGAACGAAACGTTTATCCTCCTCTCTCTCCCTCCGTCTCTATCTCTCTCTCTCTCTCTCTCTCTCTCTTGACTTAGCACCTGAGAGAAGAGCCCAATTATATCTATCGTTAAAACATATTATTGTTAAAGGAAAAAAAAAAAAACTGAAAGATTTCCCAAATAAAAAGTTCCTTTATTAGAATTAAAACCATTTAAGCTAAGAAAGAATGAACAAAACGCTAGAATCGGTTTACTCTTACTGCAACGTGACACCGTGATAGACTCTCTCTCTATCGTAACGATAGAGCGCAAGTTGAACGTTCTGAACGTCAACAACTGCAGAGACAAAACAAAACGTTAGTTCAACTTTGAAAACAGTACGAGACTATCAAAGAAATTCTTTCAAAAACATTAAAATAGCATAATATGTTAACAGGTAAAAACGAAATGACGGGCTCAATGTTAATTAACTTCGGTTCCAAGAAAAGACCGCCTACTATTAGGAAAGGTCGAATATAAACAAATATAAAAATTAATTTTAATAAGTTTATAATAAAAGGAAGTTAATCAAAGAGGCCTATAAAAGGCGGAGAGATATAAAATAAATCTATAACTTTTGTTAAGCAAAATTAAGAGAGTCTATACTCTCTTCGACACCAACACTTCCGTCTAAGGGAAGGGTCGGCCATTTAAAAGTGAAAGAGAGTTCATACTCTCTTCGTACCAAAATTAAATAAAAAATTAAATCAAATTAATTTCAAAAACTTGCTAAGCTAATGATATAGCTTCCTGAATAGCGAAGGCTAAACTCTAGAGCAAATACATCACCAAATCGTGAGCAATAACTCCAGAATCAACAGCGTATCCATGTAGGTCTAGCCGGAGGCACGACAGAGGAAAAATTGAGGTGGTGTTGACAAGAAGTACTGGAGTACCTGACCACAGATGGCGCTGTGGTGTTCACCCCCACCTGTATAGCGATCGCTGGCGTATCCCGACCGTAGATTTCTGTCGGCAACAGAGTTGACAGCTACATGATTATCGGGTAAGATTAATATTGAAAATTAGGACATTCAAGGTATCTTAAGGTGTCCAGCTATTCTTTCTTAATGGTTGACCATATCCTGAGGCTATACCTTTGGAATTACCATTTATCCAGTCCTAAATGCCTCTGGATTGGCTGTAATCCCCCTTTTTAACTCATTTTTGTGCAACTCTTTTCATCAAAGCCTATGAAATATGTGACCGTAGTAATCTTATTAATCTATATTGCAGTAATGAAGAAAGTGGCCTAAGTAGTCTTTTTAGAACTGAGGTAAGCTATGTCTTGACTAAGTGTGTGTAGATCGCAATACTTATTACACATGTTGGCTGACCTATATGACCATACAAACAAACACGAACATAATAAATGCATACCTGCAAATAAAGCTGAAGATCCCCTCTCCTTTTTTCCACAAAAGCTGGATCCTTGTTTCCAATAATCTTTTTTGGTGGCAGAAGGTCTCTTGCTACTCCATGATTCGACACTAACTTATCGTGCAGCTCAGCGAAGGCATTATACCTTTGTTTGACAGACCATTGAACAGGCCCAACTGTTATATTTATATTGTACAAAGTAACTCCATCAAATTGTTCAGTGCTAGGAATGGTAGCCTCTATATGATTTCCTGGGGTTTCAGGTGATAATGAAGCCATCTGCAAGCAAAGAAACATTTGCATGACATCTAAATAAGAAGCTGAAAACTCTCTACCCCCAAAAAACTTTAAATTCACCCTAAAAACTAAAGCATATTAAATAAAGATATGCAACACCAATATTGAATCTTTAGTTAGAGATTAATTAGTTTAAAGTGATCTAAAATGTTATTTTCATTAGTAAAATAAATTTTTGAATATACTTACCCGATGATCATATAGCTGTCAGCTCTGCTGCCCGACAGAAAAAACCTACGGGCGGAATACGCCAGCGATCACTATACAGGTGGGGGTGTACATCAACAGCGCCATCTGTCGAGTAGGTACTCAAGTACTCTATGTCAACACAGAACCAATTTTCTCCTCGGTCCACTGGGTCTCTATTGGGGAGGAAGGGTGGGTCCTTTAATTTATGATCATCGGGTAAGTATATTCAAAAATTTATTTTACTAATGAAAATAACATTTTTCAATATTAAACTTACCCGATGATCATATAGCTGATTCACACCCAGGGGGGTGGGTAGAGACCAGCATATATGTTAACCTTAAGAGCTAAGTATTCCGTATTTCATTTTAGCAGTTATTCAAAATAACAAACATAAAATTAATAAGTACCTGGTAAGGAAGTCGACTTGAACAATTAGTCTGCCATTTTTAAGTACGTCTTCCTTACTGAGCCTCGCGATCCTCACAGGATGCTGAGCGACTCCTAGGAGCTGAAGTATGAAGGGCTGCAACCCATACTAAAGGACCTCATCACAACCTCTAATCTAGGCGCTTCTCAAGAAAGAATTTGACCACCCGCCAAATCAACCAGGATGCGAAAGGCTTCTTAGCATTCCGGACAACCCAAAAAACAACAATAAAAAGCATTTCAAGAGAAAGATTAAAATAGGTTATGGGATTATGGGAATGTAGTGGCTGAGCCCTCACCCACTACTGCACTCGCTGCTACGAATGGTCCCAGGGTGTAGCAGTTCTCGTAAAGAGACTGGACATCTTTAAGGTAAAATGATGCGAACACTGACTTGCTTCTCCAATAGGTTGCATCCATTACACTCTGCAGAGATCTGTTTTGTTTGAAGGCCACTGAAGTTGCGACAGCTCTAACTTCATGTGTCCTTACCTTCAGCAAAGCATGGTTCTCCTCATTCAGATGGGAATGAGCTTCTCGAATTAAAAGCCTGATATAATAAGAAACTGCATTCTTCGACATTGGTAAAGAAGGTTTCTTAATGGCACACCATAAAGCTTCAGATTGTCCACGTAATGGCTTAGTCCGTTTCAAATAGTACTTAAGAGCTCTTACTGGGCATAGTACTCTTTCTTGTTCATTTCCAACCAAACTAGCAAGGCTTGGAATTTCGAACGATTTGGGCCAAGGACGAGAAGGAAGTTCGTTTTTGGCTAAAAAACCAAGCTGTAAGGAACATGTAGCCGTTTCAGATGTAAATCCAATGTTCCTGCTGAAGGCGTGTATCTCACTGACTCTTTTAGCTGTTGCTAAGCAGACGAGGAAAAGAGTTTTCAAAGTGAGATCTTTAAAAGAGGCTGATTGAAGTGGCTCGAACCTTGCTGACATAAGGAATCTTAGTACCACGTCTAAGTTCCAACCTGGTGTGGCCAACCGACGCTCCTTCGTGGTCTCAAAAGACTTAAGGAGGTCCTGTAGATCTTTGTTGTTAGACAGATCTAAGCCTCTGTGACGGAAGACTGCTGCCAACATGCTTCTGTAACCCTTGATCGTGGGGGCTGAAAGGGATCTTTCCTTCCTTAGGTATAAAAGGAAGTCAGCTATCTGAGTTACAGAGGTACTGGTTGAGGATACTGAATTGGACTTGCACCAACTTCGGAAGACTTCCCACTTCGACTGGTAGACTTTGAGAGTGGATGTCCTCCTAGCTCTAGCAATCGCTCTGGCTGCCTCCTTCGAAAAGCCTCTAGCTCTCGAGAGTCTTTCGATAGTCTGAAGGCAGTCAGACGAAGAGCGTGGAGGCTTGGGTGTACCTTCTTTACATGCGGCTGACGCAGAAGGTCCACTCTTAGGGGAAGTGTTCTGGGAACGTCTACTAGCCATTGCAGTACCTCGGTGAACCATTCTCTCGCGGGCCAGAGGGGAGCAACCAACGTCAACCGTGTCCCTTCGTGAGAGGCGAACTTCTGAAGTACTCTGTTGACAATCTTGAACGGGGGGAACGCATAAAGGTCTAGATGGGACCAATCCAGAAGAAAGGCATCTATGTGAACTGCTGCTGGGTCCGGAATCGGTGAACAATAATTTGGGAGCCTCTTGGTCATCGAGGTTGCGAACAGATCTATGGTGGGTTGGCCCCACAATGCCCATAGTTTGTTGCATACATTCTTGTGAAGGGTCCACTCTGTTGGGATGATTTGACCCTTCCGGCTGAGGCGGTCTGCCATGACATTCATGTCGCTTTGAATGAACCTCGTTACAAGGGATATGTTTCGATCTCTTGACCAGGTGAGGAGGTCCCTTGCGATCTCGTACAACTTCATCGAATGAGTCCCTCCTTGCTTGGAGATGTACGCCAGTGTTGTGGTGTTGTCGGAGTTCACCTCCACCACCTTGCCTAGAAGGAGGGACTTGAAGCTTCTCAAGGCCAGATGAACTGCCAGAAGCTCCTTGCAGTTGATGTGTAACTCGCTTTGAACCGCATTCCACGTGCCCGAGCATTCCCGACCGTCCAACGTCGCACCCCAGCCCGTGTCCGATGCGTCCGAGAAGAGAAGGTGGTCGGGGGTCTGAACAGCCAGTGACAGACCCTCCCTGAGGAGAATGTTGTTCTTCCACCAAGTCAGTGACGACTTCATCTTCTCGGAAACAGGAACTGAGACCGCTTCTAGCGTCTTGTCCTTTCTCCAGTGAGCAGTTAAGTGAAATTGAAGGGGGCGAAGGTGAAGTCTCCCTAACGCGATGAACTGGTCCAGTGATGAAAGCGTCCCTATCAGACTCATCCACTGTCTGACAGAACACCGGTCCTTCTTCAGCATGGATTGGATGCATTCTTGGGCTTGATTGTTTCTGGGGGCCGACGGAAAAGCCCGAAAAGCTTGACTCTGAATCTCCATTCCTAGGTAAACTATAGTTTGGGATGGGACGAGTTGGGACTTTTCTATATTGACCAGGAGACCCAATTCCTTGGTCAGATCTAGAGTCCACTGTAGATTCTCCAGACAGCGACGACTTGACGCAGCTCTTAAAAGCCAGTCGTCCAAATAGAGGGAGGCTCTGATGTTTGCTAAATGCAGGAATTTGGCAATATTCCTCATCAGTTTGGTAAAAACTAGAGGTGCCGTGCTTAGGCCAAAGCCCAGGGCTTGGAACTGGTAGACGACCTTCCCGAAAACGAACCTTAGAAAAGGTTGGGAATCTGGGTGGATGGGGACGTGAAAGTAAGCGTCCTTTAGGTCTAACGAGACCATCCAGTCTTCCTTCCTGACCGATGCTAGAACCGACTTTGTTGTCTCCATGGTGAACGTCTGCTTTGTGACAAAGACATTCAGAGAACTGACGTCTAGCACCGGTCTCCACCCTCCTGTCTTCTTCGGCACTAAGAAGAGGCGGTTGTAGAAGCCCGGGGATTGATGGTCCCGGACTATGACTACCGCTCCCTTTAGTAGTAAGAGAGACACCTCTTGCTGTAAAGCTAGCCTCTTTTCCTCCTCTCTGTACCTGGGAGAGAGGTTGATGGGAGTTGTTGCTAGAGGGGGCTTGCGTAAGAATGGAATCTTGTACCCCTCTCTGAGTAACTTCACAGACTGGGCGTCTGCGCCCCTGTTCTCCCAGGCCTGCCAGTAGTTCTTGAGCCTGGCTTCCACTGCTGTCCGAAGAGGAAGGCAGTCAGACTCTGCCTCTAGAGGACTTGGAACCCTTCTTCTTGCTCCCATGTTGACTTCCGGCACGAGCACCTCCTCTGCTGGAGGCTCTGCCACGAAAGGGCGGGATGAACCTTGAAGCTGGCGTGTCCATCCTAGGTCTAGGTACGGAAGGCAAAGGGGTGACTTTGCGTGCGGAAGACGCCACCAAGTCATGGGTGTCTTTCTGGATCAAGGAGGCAGCAATCTCCTTGATCAACTCTTCAGGGAAGAGACACTTAGAGAGTGGAGCGAACATCAGCTCCGACTTTTGACATGGGGTGACTCCAGCTGATAAGAAGGAGCAAAGGTGATCTCGCTTCTTGAGTACCCCAGACACGAAAGAAGCCGCAAGCTCACTAGAACCATCCCGAATGGCTTTGTCCATGCAGGACATGATGAGCATGGAAGTTTCCTTATCCGAAGGGGAGGTCTTCCTGCTTAATGCTCCCAAACACCAGTCCAGGAAGTTAAAGACCTCGAAAGCGCGGAAAACTCCCTTCATAAGATGGTCCATGTCCGAAGGGGTCCAGCAAATCTTGGAGCGTCTCATAGCCAGCCTGCGGGGAGAGTCTACTAGACTTGAGAAGTCGCCCTGGGCAGAGGCAGGAACTCCCAAGCCGAGAACTTCTCCCGTGGCATACCAGACGCTAGATCTGGAAGCAAGCTTGACCGGGGGAAACATGAAGGATGTCTTTCCCAACTGCTTCTTAGACTGCAACCACTCTCCCAGTACCCTTAAAGCTCTCTTGGACGAGCGAGCGAGTACGAGCTTCGTAAAGGCAGGAGCTGCTGACTGCATGCCTAAAGCGAACTCAGAGGGAGGTGAGCGTGGTGCTGCAGACACAAACTGGTCTGGATACAAATCCTTAAAGAGCGCAAGCACTTTCCTAAAGTCTAAGGAGGGAGGCGTGGTCTTGGGTTCTTCGATGTCGGAGTGTTGGTCGTCAAGATGTGCAGCTTCGTCATCATCAGAGATACCATCGTCTGAATGTTGAGGAGGAAGAGGCAACGGAGTGGGCTGGACAGCTGAGTCCGGCAGCACGGGTGCATGCGTGGCTGCACTGGACCCAACATCATGACACTGTTGGTCAGTCTGAGAACTGGCAACAACCAAAGCTGAGTGGGTGCGCAAAGAGTCTACACCCGACTGTGGAAGGATAGCGGAGACCACCGTGGGTTGCGGAGGCTGACGCACCGCGTCAAAACACGGCAGCCTAACTCCACCCTCCTGTTGTTGTGGTAGCTCACGCACGGCAACGGAGTGCTCCGTGCGTCTGTGGGAGTCAGCATGCGTCTGGCAGGGTCGACTGCGCATGGGTGGAGGAGCTCTCACAGCCGGAGTGTGGGAGCAGTCAGCCGCAGCGTCTGCTGGGCGCACAACCGTGGCAGGTTGTAGGCCAACTGGTGCATCGTCAACCTTCTCCGCAGACGGAGTGTGGGAGCAGGCAGCCTCAGCGTGAGCTGGGCGCACAACCGTGGCAGGTTGTAGGCTAACGGGTGCAGCGTCAACCTTCTCTGCACGAAACTCCTGCATAACCGCAGCTAACTGAGTCTGCATAGACTGCAGTAAAGACCACTTAGGGTCTACAAAAGCAGCAACAGACGGAGCTACTGTCCGTTGTGACTGAGGGTCTAAAACAGCGGGTGCGGCAACAGACGGAGTTACTGCCTGTTGCGGTACCACCTTGCCTCTCTTGGGAGGTGTGCAGTCATCGGATGACTGCAGCGAGTCCGAACTGACCCAGTGGCTACACCTGGGCCGTTGGACTAGCTCGGAAGGGACCTTACGTTTAAGAGGCCGAGAGACCTTGGTCCATCGTTTCTGTCTAGAAACCTCTTCCGCAGACGAGGAATAAATGGGCTCACTCGCCTTCTTGTGGGTGGGACGATCTCGGAAAGATACGTCCGAAACCACGGAGGGTACGTCTGTACGCTGATTAAAGCCTGTCGAGCCCTTTGGTCGTACGACATTGCTTCTCCCCTGGGCTTGGGAGCTTGCAAGAGGTCCCGGACTGGGAGGACGACAGGCACGAACAGACGCACCCTCATGCGTAACACTGACACTTTTCACTGCACTGACACTCACTTCACTTCCCACTGCACTTTTACCTTTCAACTCTCTGACATCAGCCATGAGTTGATTGCGGTCATTAGCCAATGACTCGACTCTCTCACCTAGAGCCTGAATGGCACGCATCATATCCGCCATTGAAGGTTGATGAGAGCTAGCAGGGGGGTCGGGTGCAACCACTACAGGGGAAGGAATAGGTTGAGGGGCATGGGGAGAGGAAAAATCAATAGAGCGAGACGAACTCCTCCTGAGCCTATCCTTCTCTAGCCTACGTGCATATTTCAGGAATTCTTGAAACCCGAATTCCAAAAGCCCAGCGCATTCCTCACATCGATCTTCCAATTGACAGGCTTTACCCCTACAATTGGAACAAACGGTGTGCGGATCGATAGAGGCCTACGGAAGACGCCTTGAACAGTCCCTAGCGCTACATTTCCTGTACTTGGGGACTTGAGAAGGGTCAGACATCTTGAATTAGTCAAAGGGGGGAATTCAAAATCTATCCAAGTCGTCAACAAATAATCCAAATCCAAAAAAGAATGCAAGGAAGTATTGAAGATAACTTCTGCACAGCGATAGCTAATAACTAGAGATGAATACTTCACCAAATAACGTGAAATTCAATCCAGAAAACAAGAGCGTATTCAGGAGGTCTTGCCGGTGGCACGACAGAGAGAAAATTGGTTCTGTGTTGACATAGAGTACTTGAGTACCTACTCGACAGATGGCGCTGTTGATGTACACCCCCACCTGTATAGCGATCGCTGGCGTATTCCGCCCGTAGGTTTTTTCTGTCGGGCAGCAGAGCTGACAGCTATATGATCATCGGGTAAGTTTAATATTGAAAAAGAAGGTTATTTACCTTGATATATGGTATCCATGATTATCAGAAATCAAATTTTAGCCTACACATCATTTGTATTTTTTCTATTTAGACAATACTTAGACCTTTAATATGAGTATGACTTCAGTGAAACTGAAACGGCTGTTTAAACTTAACGAAGTATTATTATTATTATTATTATTATTATTATTACTAGCCAAGCTACAACCCTAGTTGGAAAAGCAAGATGCTATAAGCCCAAGGGCTCCAATAGGGAAAAATAGCCCAGAGAGGAAAGAAAATAAGGAAATAAATAAATAAATGTAGTAGTAGTAGATGGCAGGTAGTGTGTAAGCCCAACCATCCCACCAGGTAGTATAACCTTCACTATGATTTGTAGGGTGTTTGAGGCAGCCAGTTTAACTTAAAGGTACTGTATCAGGTTTGGATGGTTAGAAAAACTACAAACTACTTTTAAAATTTGTAATTTGTTCATACACATAACACAAACCTTCAACCTTTAATAGGACACTCATCCTGAGGATAGAGGAAGTCCCTAAAACCAATCTGGCTGGTTTACTAACCTGGGAAACGTCAATGCACTTTAAGAAGAGTGAAAGTGATGGCTCCTGTCTACCCCTTAACTACCTGAGCATAAAGATATTGCAGGTGTTAGATTAGGTCCATGGTTTCTGAATGTATGGCCATTATGAGAAATGGGTTACATACATTTCACCCATCCTCCCCTTCATTCGGAAGGATGGCGGAGATACTTCAATGGAAAACTGTCTGTAAAGTTACTCGGTCATGAAGTTTGCCTGCATCTAGCATTCTATCAAGCACATAATGGAGCAACTGCTTCACCCCAAAAAGAGATAAAAAATAAGAGGAAAAAATGGCCAAACATTCTACATCTCATAGACTTATGTCGCAACCACTATTTTACACGGGATGCTACTTGTTTTTATTATTATTATCATCATCATTACTACCTAAGCTACCTAGGGCTCCAACAGAAAAAAATAGCTGTGAGGAAAGGAAATAAAGAAATAAACAAACTATAAGAGAAGTAATGAACAATTAAAACAAAATACATGGTATCTTAAGAACAGTAATAATAAAACAGATATTTCACATAAAAACTATAAAATTCCAGAATTTCGTTGGATCAGCACGACTGAAGGTGCATGAGTCGAAAGAAGTAATGTTCTTGGATGTCTTCATCTATACCCTTTCGGTGCGGGAAAGTCTTTGGTGTTCTCACAGAACAGAGGAGGTAGTCATCCTGCATCTCAATTGTAAAGAAGAGATGGAGAAGGACATGAGATTCGAGTTGTGCCAGGTTAGAAAGTGGCTCTTGGTCACAAACTTTGGAACAAAGGAGAAGGCCTTCCACCATTGAGGATATCCCAGGACATACCAAATGTCACGTGGAACGCCTGTAGAAATTCGGAGACTGAAGCTCGTGAGTAATCTAGGAGTCATCCTTTTCTATACATGGAGAGACACTGTAATACAGTTCTGTACTGATCTTTAGGGGTTAGTAGAGAAATAATTCATTTCATTTACTTACATTTCATTGTAAAATCGCAAATTTTAAAGGTAACATGACAAATTCGAAGATAATTTGTATTTTTCCTAACCATACAAACCTTAGCTATTTACATTGGGTTTACCTTTTAGCGTAGCTAGCTACCCCTCCCCCCCTCACACACCGGTGAAGCTCACTTTCATTTAGAGGTAGGACTTGTCTTGGGGGACAGGGCTGGCGGCCAAATATGTGTAAATAGCTAAGGTTTGTAAGGTTAGGAAAAATACAAATTATCTTCGAATTTGTCATTTGTTCCGTAACCGAAATACAAACCACGCTATTTACATTGGGTGACTTACCCCTTAGGTAGGGTGGAAAGTCCCCAGCCATACTGGCTTTGGCTTTACCCGAGGACTCAGAATCCGAGTGAGTCGCACTCGAGAAAAGGAGTCCCTGCACCTCACAAGTTCCTTGCTCCGCAAGGAACCGTGTGGCCTACATAAGCTTGTGTGTGAAGGAAGAAGTGTGACCCGTCTTAGGCAGTTGACCTGGAGTTCTAGAAGAAACTCTGGCTTAGGACGTTCCCAATACCACCTCGTCAGGGTATGGGGGACGCGACAGTATTGACTCAATACTCGGAACACAAGGAAGCATGGTTTACCTGCAGAGGTTCGAGGTCAGCTATGCAGAGACCAGGATGCTGCTTCCCCATAGAGGGGATGATGAAGAAAGAAGTAAGGGCCAGACATACTTCTTTCGTTCATGCAGACTAAAACCTGATAACAATGCCCTCAACCTTCTGCTACCTGTCCAAAAAGGAGCCTGAGGTTAGACCAGCTGTTGTGTAGCCACCACAGAGCGATAGAAAACGTATCGAAACTCCTGTGAGTCACGCCCTGCAGGAAGCGGGCTGCGAAGGTCATTAGACGCTTCCAGACTCCAGCTTGTAGCACCTGCGTCGCAGAGTAGTATTACTCGAAGGCGAGGGACGTTGCGATGTATCCGACATCGTGCTGTAGGGCGACGTGACGGGGGAGGGTCTGGAGACAGGTCGAGATGAATGTCCTTGAGTCCGAGGTGAAGAGGTATACTGGTGACTCTCCCCCGTGTCCTTCTTGTACTCCTAAACCAGCTGCAACTGAGGACAAACTGCAGCTGTTCCCAAAGCTAACCTCTCGATTCCTTTACTGGCAAGAAGGGGAAGGTTTTGGGACAACAGATACAGAATGGTGACTCGAAATCTTGAAGGAATTGGACCGAAGGGCCGGGATCCCACGATTCTGAGTCTAGTCAACAACTCAGGAGCGAACCTGAATGTTGCCTTCCCCCATTCCTTAGAAAGGGCGGAGTCGTACGAGACCAAGAAGATTGCTTACACACTGGCCGCGGCCAGAGTGAGCAGGAGACCCAAGACGGAATACGATCAGAGGCCTAACGTAAAGAGTCTTGAGAAGATCTCTTAAGGGATTAAAAAGTCCTAACCATGCTCCAAGTTGGAGATCTCACTCCGACTAGGGCAGGGACGTTCGCAGCTTCGCATGAGCGAGGAAAGGTCCAGCGGGAAGGAAAAAGTTATTCCTTTAAGCCTGAAGGTCAGGGAAAGGCTGAGCGACAGGCTTCATTGACGAGAGCGGAAAGGAGTTTCCTCCCGCCGAAAGGCAATAAGATCGTTATTGCTGGAGAAGAGGCCCCAAGGGAAGAGGTATATCTCCCACGACACCAGCCACCGAAGACTCTTCACTTCGCCTGGAAGACCCCTGCGGATGACTATCGCAGATGATGCGACCTCCGTCCCGCGACTGTAGCGGGTTGTCTCTTCTTCAGGAGGAGGCGTAGTGTCTCCAGGCATGAAGCCGAAGCGACGCCCCGGCTCGTGAAAGATGTTGCAGTGTGGTTGTTTGAGTAGCCTGTGCCGTGGGAGAAGCTCTCCCGGGAGTTCCGTGTAGGGGAAGCAGAGGGTCCGGAAACCGTTCTGCGCATAGTCCCAGTGGAGCTCTCAGGGCCATTGAAAGGTTGACAGACAACCTGGTCTTGTTGAGACCCATTCTCAACAGACAACAAAGGAGGGAAGACGCAGGCGTCGATGTTGTCCCACCATCACTGGAATGCATCTTGCCAGAGTCTCAGGGTCTGAGACTGGGGGGAAGAACAGCGGAAGCTTGAGGTTCCAAGCTGTCGCGATCAGGTCCCCCAGACCAGGACTTGCTGGTTACTCAAGGCCAAAGACCCCCATGTACACTCTCTCTACGAGGCTCTGCTCGGATAGTCGGAGAGAACATTCCTCTGCCTGGAATGAGACAGCCGATGGTGGTATTGAGAGTATCTCAAATCATCTCGGTATCTCTACTGCAAGATGCGAAGGTGTGAGAATGCGTCCCCTGCTGGTTAGAACACGCCAGAACCATGAAGTCGACGCGCACGGAGCGACTCGGCAGGAGCTGTAGGATCTGTAGAGGGGCCAGACTACGGCCCCTAAGCCTGCCTGAATGATGGAGAGGTATCCTTCAGGTCCTGACCATAGGCCTGGACCAGAACATGCCCCCCCCCCCCCCCCTTTTCTTTGACGAGTCCGAGAACAGCATAAAAAATGTGGGGAAAGGACGAGAATATCCACTACCATCAAGAGGTTCCATAGGTCAACACCCATTGCAGGTCTAATCGTTCCGCTGGTCCCACAGGGGCCAGAAAGTCCGGTTAATCGTTGCTTTGAAACCACCGGAACTTGGACCGCCCCACATGGAACTTATCCTGAGGCGACTGTTCGGAACTATAGACGGGTCAATGAGGAAAAGAGAACTAGGAAACGTTCCAAGGTAGGGCTGAAAGCTCTGCTTGACTGAGAACAGGTACTGTGACTCTCCTCAGCCTTGCCACAGACAACTGAAGGGAAGGCTCAGAGGAGGTGGCAACAGAATCTGGCGTCCCCAGATGGTCACCCATCCAAGTACCGACCAGACCCGACGTTGCTTAACCTCGCTGGACGGACGAGAAGCGGGGTTTTTAACATGGTAAGGCCGTTGACTCAATATCATGGGTAGATACTCCAGATGTTGAGGCAGAAGAAGAGAAGGCTCCTAGCAAAATACCATGAACCCCAACTCATGGTAAGCATCCGGAAGCTTGTCCCGGCGCTGAAGAAGGTCGAACCCGACCTACCAGAGTTGACCAGACCTCCAAAAGGCGAAGGAGGCGGAAGCCTGCTCCTGAGCGGCCATGAGAAAAGCAGGGAGAGTTCTCTGGGGGAAAAAAACCTGCGATGCCACGGCGGGATCGCCACACTGCATCTTAAGCAGGAATACCTGCAGTCTAGGCTGAATTCCACGAGCTTCCTGGAAGATGGATGGAATGGAACTGAAAATACCCGTCCTTCCGATCCAGGGCCTAAGGAGTCCTGTCGCCTCGTTACCAGTCTGATCGATTCTGCTGTTCCACGCTGGACGAAGTTTGTTCGACAAACTTGATCAGGGCTGAGAGGTCGACTACGGAACTCCCGTCTCAGATACTTCCTTATAAGAAAGGATCTATTGAAGGAGCTGGGGGTGAAGCCGTCGATGATCCTATGGAGGACCTTCTCCTAAGGCATGGATCATTCTGCCCAAACAGGAAAAAACTCTTGCCGACCCTATGGCATAGAGGTTCAGAGACAGTGAATTCGCTGACAGAGACGGTAGGCGCAATATCCTTGGCTGAACACAGAGATCGTGCAGGAATGGGCATCGGGAAGCTATCATCCGGATGAGTAACCTTAGGCATCCTCCCAGCGTGAAACCTGCAAGGGGGGGGGTGCCAATCCTAGAGTTCGTGAACTCTACCGCTCCCTCTAGGACTATGCCACCCCCGGGAGAGCCTCCCGTGCCATCTGTCCCTGACAGGAGGGAACTGCAATTGGACACCTTGTCTCAGTTGTCGTAGCCGGTCCGATAACTTAGGCCAACGTGGCTGAAAGAAAGAGGCGCTGGAGCCCTGCAGGGTCTAGAAGAAAGCGCCTTGGAGGAGTGAAAACGGAAGTCGACTTCCTCCGCACAGCCGCTGTCTATGTCTCTGTCCTTGGGCACAAACAAACTCTTCTCAAGGATGGAAAGGTGTCTGAGGTTGTCGACATCCACGGATGAGACACCCGAAAGGAAGCCCTCGGTCATTGCATCCAGATGGTCCAACATCGAGCTTGCCCGCAAGTTCGATACTTGACGACGAAATGCCAAAGTGCTTGAGCCCGAGAGGAGGAAAGTACCCATGACCTTCCTGTAGCTTCCTTGAACCAAACCTCGGGTCGTAACCGAGGATGGAAAGGACCTGGTAAGCCCCTTTCACGAGATGGAGAAGAGGAAGGGGTAAACAGTCACCCCTTGGCCGATGGAGAAATCTCAAACGGAAAGCCCCCCGCCAAAAACCCTTCCAGGAAATGACGGGGAAGAGCCAACCCAGGTTCTGGAAAGAAGAATGTTGCTCAGACCTCCCTGAAGATTCTTCTTATTCTTGCATGTGCCATGCTCTGCGTTTACGGGGTGAGGCCGTGTTCTTGAAATACGCTCCAGAAGACTCGCCAGGCTGGCCATGCTGCGAAAACCCCAATGGGAATCGCGGTCGCAATCGCCCTGGAGCTCGCGCGATGGTAAATCAATGATTTGCGCGTGGGCGACCGTGGAAGCGCCCATGCGCGGGCACGCAGGAACGCAAACGAAGGTGAGCGAAGGAGCGCAGAAGGAGGGTGAGCGTGGTAGGAAGGGCGAGAGCTGGTGGTTGGCAAGCGTGGTAGGAAGGGCGAGAGCTGGTGGTTGGCAAGCGTGGTAGGAAGGGCGAGAGCTGGTGGTTGTCGAGCGATAACCCATTGGCGAGCAATGGATACTGCAAGAATTGAGCCGACGTTCGCGCAAAGAAACACCGTCCGTCCGCGCGACGGAACACCGTCTGTCCGCGCGACGGAACACCGTCCGTCCGCGCGATGGAGTACCGTTGGTTCGCGCGCGGGCGAACATTGGAGAGCATGTGCGCGGTCGCGCATGAGCGTAGGCGTGCAGGCACGTGGGCGTGCGGTCGCGCGGGCACGTGGGCGTGTGGCCGCGCAGGCACATGGGCGCGTGGGTGAGCACAGGCGGTCGGGAGACCGATGACACGTAGGCGGGCGATGGCGCGTTGACGAGCGATGGCGCGTTCTGGCGAGCGATAGCCCGTAGAAGAGTGAAGGCGCGTTGGCAAGCGATGGCGCGACGGCGCGTTGGCGAGCTGTGGTGCGTTAACAAAACGCTAGCGCGCAGGTGAAGAATCGCGTGGGCGCGTAGGCAATTGCCAACGCGAGAGAGACTAGTGATGGTTAGCGCGCATTGCGCTAACTGAAGGTTCGCAGGTGCATCAGGAAGGTGACCGCTGAAGCAAGGTGTTAATCAGGCGATCCTAGACGGTCAGAAAACTGTTGGCGCCCATTGGTGCGTGGCAAAGAAGGGCGCGCAGATGTGCGCTGGCGATTGAAGAAAGCTGGCGCACAGAAGGACAGAAGTAAAGGTGAGCGCTGGCAAGCAGGAGGAAGATCTACGGCAAGACTCAGCTACCGGAGATCATGGTCCACAGCAGGCGAGCGCTAGATCGGTACTGATGGTGGTCAGGGGAACTGACACGCGTGGCAGATCGATGGCGATCGTTGACACGTAGGAGATCGCTGACGAGCAGGTGAACGTTGACGCGTCTAAGGTCGCTGGCGAGCTGGTGATCGCTGGCGAGCAGAAGGCAACGCGTGGAAGCCTGCGCGTAGAAGAAGAGTCGTTGACCCAGACCTGAACCGAAGTTCTAGATCGCGAGGGCGAACGTGGGCGCACAGGGCGCGTAACAGGAACCAACAGGAACAGCAGAGATGATCATCATGAGAGCGCTGACGAACAGGAGAGCGCTAGCGATCAGGAAAGCGCTGATGAGCAGGAGAGCGCCTGTGCGCTAACACTGAGCAGGAGCAGGAGAGAACACAGCAGACGGGCACGCAGGGGAACCCTGACACGCAAGGGAAGAACCCCCGTGGGAGGCAACCCTTTTCCCCGAAGGGATCGTTGTCCGTCGGGAGACTGATGTCCGTCGGAAGACCGTTGTCTGTCCGCCGGGAGACTCCGTCGGGAAGACCGCTGTCCGTCGGGAAGACCGTTGCCCGTCGGAAGACGAGGTCAGACTGCTGTCCATCTGCACCAGGGGCGGAAGATCAAGAAGAAGGAGTTGTAGGCTGCATATGGAGATTCAAAAAGGCGCCTCTTTGCACCCTTATAGGGAGATGAGAGGCCCTTACGACGAGGCGGACGGTGAGCCTTACGGCGAAGGAGGCCAACAGCAACAGCAGCAGAAGAATCCTCCGAAGAGGAGTCTCTATGAGTGTACTCTCTCGCGAACGAAAGAAAAACACTTCGTAGAAGAGACTGGTCAGCCAGTGACCTAAAAGGAGCAATCCTCCGAAGAGGGGCTCCTGCAGTTGCCCAGCCCCTTGAGCGGAACTGCAGGTGCGACCGCTCAGCACCAAGAGCATAGTCGCACGAAAAAAAGGCAAGAGAAGAACCCCCCAAAAGGGGAAAAACTCAAGCCTGGACAGGAAAAACTTCCCTCGGAAGGAAAGTTACCCACCCAAGGAGGCAAGCCTCCTGAGAGTTCTAAAATGAACTGGAGAGCTGTTAATCGTCACGGGAGTACTTCCAGTAGAAGGAGACACGCCCCTGACGAAAATCCAAAGGGGAGGCAGCAACAGCTGAATTCCCAGGCCTCAACAAGACAGCTCACACCGTTGCCATATTACAGAAACGAACTAGATCGGTAACTGTAAAAAAATAAAACAAGAATCATTAGTACACATTCATTCCCCCGGGGAGGCTCCAAAGAGGAATCCCGAGGGAAAGGAAAACAAGAATTGCACAACAGGCACGTGCCCTAACAACCACTTACACTCACGTAAGGAGAGCTGTAACCAAAACAGAATTATAACAATTATAATTATGAAACTATGTAATTATGTAATTTAAAAATGAATGAACACTAAAGAAAGAACGAAAACCCCGATAGGAATCGTTCTACAAGCTGAAGAATTAACAAATACAATTAGATTCATAAACTAATTGAGACAAAACGTACGGCGTAGCAACTCCCCCTCACGGGAAGGAAGCTACAAAAAGGCGTAGTAAACGTAGTAAAAGGGTGAACGACCTCAAGAGAGAGAGAGAGAAAGACCGAAGTCAAACTCGATCGCAACCCATAACATTACACCATGGTGGCCTAAACTGCCGAGGGCTCCACGGAGATATCATACACTACACACAACTCTGAAAAGGAAACTTACTGATTTCTATACTCAAATATATATATAAAAATGAAAAAATGTTTACATATATATTGAGTAAAAGAAAAGTAAATGATTAAGTAAAGACAAAACAAACAATGGCTGCCAAGCGAGGACAAAGACAGAGACGTCTGTCCCAGTCCGAGCCAAAAGTGAAAAGTGAGCTTCACCGGTGTGTGAGGGGGGGAGGGGTAGCTAGCTACCACTCTAACCCCCCCCCCCCCCACCTGCTAACTAGCGCGGGGGTAATACACCCTTGTTAAATTCTAATGGCTCGCCATTTCAGCTACGCTAAAAGGTAAACCCAATGTAAATAGCATGGTTTGTATTTCGGTTACGGAACAATTAAATTTTTTCTAGCTATATAAACCTGAGTCCTTTAGTAGGGGTATGATTTCGACGAAAGCTGGAAACGGCCATTGAAGAAATTAACGAGGTGTTGGCAGCTACCGATAGTTAGCCCCAGCCCTCAGTCAGCTTGCTTAAAGTTCATTTTAATTTTGCAGAAGACTTGCGGGGTGGATGCGACGGGAAGTGAAAACTAAAGGACTCAGGTTTGTATAGCTAAGAAAAATAAAACGTGGGAGAAAAGAATGCCAGACATTCTCTCTCTCACACTTTAGACTTATGTCACAACTGCTATCCCAGGCACAATCCTGAAGATAGTGTGCAATGAAGGTGGTCTATCTCTTCCAGATGCCTGCCTTCAACACCTGGACACCTAAGTGGGCCTTTTTGAAGGTCAGTGGTACCAATGCCCATGACTTCAAGAGCTTGAGGAGGAGCTGAGGTAAATGGTGAGTTCTGTGGCTTCCTATAAGCTCTGCTGATGGTTTTACAAAGCCAAAAGGAAAAGGTATAGGTATTCTTAGAGATCTTCATCATCCCCGTACTCACGAAGAGGTTCTGTAACTGGGGCCTACATGATTGTTATATTTTAGGAAGAGCTTCACTGCCCTCACAGGACAAAAGCAGATTGTCAGAATTATTGGTTATGACCTTCAGCAATGAAAATGAAAATGATATTTTGATTATAAAATAAATTTTTGAATATACTTACCCGGTGAATATATAATAGCTGACGTCTCGGACGGCTCGACAGATACCAAAAACTCGCGAGCGATCGCCATGAAGGTTGCGGGTGTGACCACCAGCGCCGACTATCGGCCAGATACCGCATATACTTGTCAAGGTCTCCAGTTCTTCTCAGTCCGCTAGGTCTCTATCGGGGAGGAAGGGAGGGCCTTTAATTTATATATTCACCGGGTAAGTATATTCAAAAATTTATTTTATAATCAAAATATCATTTTCAAATATTAAACTTAGCCGGTGAATATATAATAGCTGATTCACACCCATGGTGGTGGGTAGAGACCAGTATTAATGCAATAAAGGCGTATATGCTCATGAGTTTTTGACAATTATATCATAAAAAAAACCCACTTAAATATAGGTACCTGGTAAGGAAGCTGACTCTGACGATTACTCTGCCTTATTAGTCCGCTTTCCTCACGAAGCCCAGCCATCCTCTCAGGATGCTGAAAGACTCCCAGGAGCTGTTATATCCAGGGCGACCACCCATACAACAGGACCTCATCAATACCCTTAATCTGGGCGCTCTCAAGAAACGACATTTGACCACCCGCCAAATCAAAATGGATGCGAAAGACTTCCCAGTCTTCCGTACAACCCAAGACAAGATTAAAAACATTTCAAGAGAAGATTAAAAGGATATTGGGATTAAGGGAATGTAGTGGTAGAACCCTCACCCACTACTGCACTCGCTGCAACGAATGGACCCAGGGTGTAGCAGTCCTCATAAAGAGTCTGGACGTCTTTTAAGTAAAATGAAGCGAACACCGACTTGCTCCTCCAAAAGGTCGCGTCCATAATACTTCGCAGAGACCTGTTTTGCTTAAAAGCCACGGAAGTTGCTATCGCTCTTACTTCGTGCGTCTTGACCTTAAGTAAACAACGATCTTTCTCACTTAAATGAGAATGTGCCTCCCGGATTAAAAATCTAATAAAGTACGATAAAACATTTTTAGACATAGGCAATGAGGGGTTCTTAACGGAGCACCATAAGGCCTCAGACCCACCTCGTAAAGGTCTAGTACGAGCTAAATAAAACTTAAGAGCTCTAACTGGGCACAGTACTCTTTCAACCTCGTTGCCTACGATTTCTGACAGGCAAGGTATATCAAAAGATTTAGGCCAAGGACAAGAAGGCAGTTCATTCTTGGCCAAAAAACCAAGCTGAAGCGAACATGTGGCTTTATCTGTAGAGAAGCCGATGTTTTTACTAAAGGCATGGCTCTCACTGACCCTTTTAGCCGAAGCCAAGCACACCAAAAAAAGCGTCTTTAGGGTGAGATCCTTCAGGGAGGCTGAATGCAATGGCTCAAACCTGTCGGACATTAGGAACCTTAGGACCACGTCTAAGTTCCAAGCAGGAGTTGACATACGACGCTCCTTAGAGGTCTCGAAGGACTTAAGGAGATCTTGGAGATCTTTATTATTGGACAGATCCAAGCCTCTATGTCTGAACACAGAAGCCAACATGCTCCTGTAGCCCTTAATAGTGGGAGCAGAGAGGGAGCGAACATTTCTCAGATGCAGGAGAAAGTCTGCAATTTGGGCTACAGAGGTACTGGAAGAGGAAATAGAGGATGACTTGCACCAATCTCTAAAGACCTCCCACTTCGACTGGTAGACCTTGATAGTAGATGATCTCCTAGCCCTCGCGATCGCTCTGGCTGCCTCCTTCGAAAATCCTCGAGCTCTTGAGAGTCTTTCGATAGTCTGAAGGCAGTCAGACGAAGTGCGGGGAGGCTTTGATGAAGACTCTTTACGTGGGGCTGCCATAAGAGATCCATCCTTAAAGGTAGACTCCTTGGAACGTCTACCAGCCATTGAAGTACCTCTGTGAACCACTCTCTTGCGGGCCAGAGGGGAGCAACCAACGTCAACCTTGTCCCTTCGTGAGAGGCGAACTTCTGCAGAACCCTGTTGATGATCTTGAACGGCGGGAATGCGTACGCGTCCAGGTGAGACCAGTCCAGCAAAAAGGCATCTATGTGGGCCGCCTCTGGATCTGGGACTGGAGAGCAATAGGTCGGGAGCCTTTTGGTCAAAGAGGTCGCAAAGAGGTCTATGGTGGGCTGACCCCAAGTCATCCAAAGACTCTTGCACACGTCCTTGTGGAGGGTCCATTCTGTGGGGATCACCTGACCTCTCCGACTGAGACAGTCCGCCAAGACGTTCAACTTACCCTGGACGAACCTTGTCAACAGTGAGATGCCTCGATCCTTTGACCAGATGAGGAGGTCCCTTGCGATGACGAACAGTGTGTGGGAGTGAGTGCCTCCTTGCTTGGAGATGTACGCCAAGGCTGTGGTGTTGTCCGCATTCACTTCTACCACTTTGTTTCGGAGAAGACTCTCGAAACTCGTCAAGGCCAAGTGAACAGCCAACAGCTCCTTGCAATTGATGTGGAGGCTCCTCTGATCCGACGTCCAAAGACCCGAACATTCCAGACCGTCCAGAGTCGCTCCCCAACCCAAATCCGACGCGTCTGAGAATAACACGTGGTTTGGGTTCTTGACCGCCAGGGACAGACCCTCTCGAAGACTTATGTTGCTGTCCCACCAGTTCAGGCACGTCTTTACTGGCTCGGAGATCGGGATTGAAACAGTTTCCAAAGTCTTGCTCTTGACCCAATGGGAGTCTAGATGGAACTGGAGAGGGCGAAGGTGAAGTCTCCCTAGAGAGATAAATTGTTCGTTCCAGGAATGACAGGGTCCCTAGGAGGCTCATCCAACTTCTTACTGAGCAACGGTCTTTTCTCAGCATGAGGCGGACTTTGAGCAAGGCTTGATCTATCCTGGTGGCAGACGGAAAAGCCCGAAAAACTAGACTGCGAATCTCCATCCCCAAATAGAGAATCGTTTGGGAGGGATTCAGTTGAGACTTCTCCAAGTTCACTAACAGTCCCAACTCCTTTGCAAGATCCAACGTCCATTGAAGGTCCTGCAGACAGCGATGACGGGACGACACTCTGAATAGCCAGTCGTCCAGGTACAGGGAGGCTCGAATCCCCGATAAATGAAGAAATTTTGCCACATTTCTCATGAGCCTCGTAAAAACAAGAGGAGCAGGGCTGAGGCCGAAGCACAGTGCTCGGAACTGGTACACCACATTCCTGTATACAAACCTCAGATACGGTTGAGAATCCGGGTGTATAGGAATGTGGAAGTACGCATCCTGCAGGTCGAGAGAGACCATCCAGTCTCCCTCTCTGACCGCTGCTAGGACGGACTTCGTGGTCTCCATCGTAAATTTTGTTTTGACAACAAAAACGTTGAGCGCACTGACATCCAGCACTGGCCTCCAACCTCCTGTATGCTTTGGGACTAGGAAGAGACGATTGTAAAATCCCGGTGATTGAAGATCCGAGACTTTCACCACCGCTCCCTTCTCTAGCAACTGAGACACCTGCTGTTGTAGTGCCTGTCTCCTTGACTCCTCTCGATACCTGGGAGAGAGGTCTAAAGGAACTGTTACTAGAGGAGGTCTCCGTACAAAAGGTATTTTGTACCCCTCCTTGAGCAACAACACAGACTCTCACTCTGCACCCCTCTTCTCCCAGGCCTGCCAGAAGTTGTTCAGTCTGGCCCCTACCGCTGTCTGAGGACGTGGGCAGTCAGACTCTGCCACGGGAGGACTTGGATCCTCTCCTCTTGCCTCTTTTACTGTCGGCACGAGCGCCTCCCCTACTGGGGGCTCTGCCACGAAAGGGCGGGATAAACCTCGTAGCTGGGGTATCGAGCTTGGGTCTTACGACATAAGACGATGAAGGAGCAGCCTTGCGCGCCAACGTAGCCATCAGGTCGTGGGTATCCTTCTTCACCAGAGAAGCCGCAATATCCTTGATCAACTGCTGAGGAAACAAGGCAGATGACAACGGGGCAAAGAGAAGCTCCGACCTTTGGCAGGGAGTTACTCCTGCCGAAAGGAACGAGCAAAGAGTCTCCCTCTTCTTAAGGACTCCTGCCGTAAAGGTAGCGGCGAGCTCATTAGAGCCATCACGGATGGCTTTGTCCATGCAGGACATAATAAGCACGGAAACATCACGGTCGGCCGAAGAGATCTTCCTGCTTAAGGCTCCTAGCGACCAATCTAAGAGGACCAGTAAACTTTAGAGCGTCTCATGGCCAGGCGACGGGGGAGAGTCTACAAGGCTTGAGAAGTCTCCCTGGGCAGAGGCAGGAACTCCCAAGCCGAGAACTTCTCCTGTGTCATACCAGACGCTCGCTCTAGAAGCCAGTTTAAAAGGAGGGAAAGCAAAGGCTGTCTTCCCCAAACTCCTCCTGGTGATCAACCAGTCGCCTAGCAAACGCAAAGCTCTCTTAGAAGAGCGAGAGAGCACTAGCTTAGTAAACGATGGCGTCAAAGTAGCTAGGCCTAGCGTAAACTCTGACGGAGGCAAACGAGGAGCAGCAGTTACAAAATGGTCAGGAAACAGATCCTTAGAAATCAGCATGATCTTTTTAAAGTCCATAGAGGGCTGAGCAGCTTTAGGCTCCTCTCCGTCTGACAAAGTCCCCAAAGGAATATCAGTTGGAGGGGGATCAGCAACTTCCTCATCTCACGGAACCTCGTCCGACAACTGCCGAGTCTCATGAAAAGGAGAGACCTGCCGCGGCGGCAACGATTGACAGGCAATGTCAACAAGCAAAGGAGCAGCAGTAGCAGCAGAGGAAGTGACGTCACGCCGCTGCTGAAAGTTCTGAAATCCTTGTGACTGACCAACGACAACAGCTGAAGTTGATTGACGCTCGACGTCATGTCGGAACTGCCTTGACTGCATAGACTGAGCAGGCAAAACAACCTCCGACTGCGGTGACTGACGCTCAACGTCACGTCGAGGCAACAGAGCCGGTCGGCGAACGTCAGTGCGGAGCTGCGGCGGCAGCGGCTGAACGTCAATACGAGACTGCAGCAAGGGAGGATCCACGTCACGTGACTGACGTGAAAAACTACTGACATCACGTTTCAAAGTACTAGAAACGTCAGCACTAACGTCAAACGGACGAGTAAACACTCGTTTGGGCGGCTGACGGCCAGAGTCTCGATCAGCGTAATGGCGACTCGAAAGCAAAGGATCATCGCGAACCTGCTCAATGTCATACTCTTCCATAAGGGAGGCAAGCTTAGACTGCATGTCCTGCAGGACAACCCACTTCGGATCAACGGGAGTCGGAATGGGCCGTGACGTCGGTAACGTCTGCGTTGGCAAAACATTGCCTCTACCGAGACCCTCGGACCCCGTGTTACGCTTGCGCTTAATAGGCGAACAGTCTTCCGACGACTGCAAAAGGTCAGAGCTGTCCCAATGGCTACAGCCAGGATGCTGGACCTGTCCTGAAGGGACTGACTTTCGCTTCAAGGGTCTAGAAACCTTGCGCCAAGGTTTCTTGTGCGATAAGTCATCGGAGGACGAGGAGAACACAGTCTCACCCGTCTTATGGTAAGGGCGATCTTGACGAGAAACGTCCGATACCAAAGAGGGAACGTCTGTACCTTGGTTAACGCCTCTCGTCCCCTTAAGTCCTACGACATTACTTCTCCCTGGTGCAGGGGAGCCTGAAAGAGGTCTCGGACTAGGGGAGCCACAAGCACGAACAGACGAACCCTCGTTCGCAACACTAAATACACTTTGCGCACTTATCACTTTATCACTACGATTTTCTGTTTTACCACTCTGACACTTCAACAACTTAACATCTGACATGAGTTGGTTACGGTCCGATGCTAAGGACTCAACTTTTTCGCCTAAAGCTTGAATCGGTTCATGAGTGCTAGTAGGGGGTTCAGGAACAACTACTACAGGGGAAGGATTAGGTTCAGGGGCATGGGAGGAGGAAAATTCCAAAGACCTAGAGGAGCTTCTCCTCACCCTATCTCTCTCCAGCTTACGAGTATATTTGTCATATGCAAGCCAGTCGAATTCCGACAAGACCACGCACTCATCACACCGATCTCCTAATTGGCAGGATTTACCCCGGCAATTAGAACAAACGGTATGTGGGTCGATAGAGGCCTTGGGAAGACGTTTGTTGCAATCCCTCGCACACTTGTGAAATTTAGGTCCAGGGATAGGAGAAGGGTCAGCCATATTGAACAATCAGAGAAAATCCAAGTCAAAACCAAAGTCATCAACAATAAACACTAGCCAAAAAAAGGGTTTCAAGAGTTTAATTGAAGAAAAAAAAACACCCGTCACAGCGAAAGCTCAAAAACAACCAAAATAAAGTACTTCACCAAAAAGGTCGAAAACTCAAGGTCATCAGCGAGCGGAACCAACTTGTCGACAAGACCGACAGAGAAGAACTGGAGACCTTGACAAGTATATGCGGTATCTGGCCGATAGTCGGCGCTGGTGGTCACACCCGCAACCTTCATGGCGATCGCTCGCAAGTTTTTGGTATCTGTCGAGCCGTCCAAGACGTCAGCTATTATATATTCACCGGCTAAGTTTAATATTTAAAAAAAAAAAAATTAAACCTTGAGTCAATAATTCAAACAAAATAAGATCTGCCTCCACCGCTCAGAATGCGATACAAAGTATGACAGACTGTGTAGTTCCCCCACATGCTTGGTCAATGCTAAAGCTACCAAGAAAGCCATTTTAAGAGTGAGGTCTCTGTCAGAGGCCTGCCTCAACCATTCATACGGTGCTTTCCTGAGTGACCATAGCACTCTGGTCACAATCAAGCTAAAAATCTGATTTCCCGAGGAAGGTAGGCCTATTCAAAGCTATGAATTAAAACCAATAATTTCCACAAGGAAGAGAGTTCTACAACCAGAGCATTCAAGGTCCGACTGTTGATGACGATGCTCCCCCAAGGGAAGAAACCACGAGGGTCCAACAATAGCCACAACATTGGGGCACACTGTCACAGGGGAAGGGGAAGACACACCCAAAAGGGGATAGGGACACAACCGCTAACACTGAAGGAGTAGAAGCAGGCTCTGTACCCCTTGACACAAGGGTCAGAACAACATACACATGGGAAGGGGTGGGAATCACATTCACCAGGTCAAGGATCAGGGTTACACTGAGGACAGGAGCAACACTTTTTCCCCCTTACTCTTACCTTTTAGCTTACTGGCCTCTAAAGCAACAGCTCCTAGCTCCAGCCTCTTACCTGCCTGGCCAACGGATACCATACCACACTCACGATCCTTTCCTAATTTAATAGGAGGGAAATCACCAGGCTCCTTGACATTAGGGAATTCACAGGGGTCCCTGACACTGGGGGAACCACCACATCCTTCACCAAAGGCGTCACCTTGGGACAAAGCCATGGAGGGCCTAACTGAAAGACCCAAGGAAGCCCAAGACTTCCTGAGGTCCAACTCATTGTCACAAGTCAGCAAAGGGCCTTCAGCCTCCAGAGGGCAGTGGCAAATACAGGGGGTTCCTCAGGCACCAATGAAACCTGAAAAGCCAGCTGATGTTGATCCAAGATCTCCTGACTCCTGCAGCGTACTCCACAGGGACCGATCCAGGAACGTAAGCACAAGGGTGGCGGTAGCAGTCACACCCTTCTAAGATACAGTCGGTATCTTTATCTTCTTTTCCGTAACTTAGTCCAACTATGATGAGCGTCTTACTCGCTTCTTACCTTTCAGGGAGTACAGCTACCACTGCAACGGAGACCACGATAGCCACTCAAAACATGGAAATACCTGCGAACGGACGTGCCCCATCAGAGGCACATAGGAAGTGCGGCTCCACAGTAAATTTAGCCATAAAGTGGTTGCAGCATCCACCCTTCCCCCCACCAAACAAAAATTTCTTGCTTCTATTGCATCCTAACTACCATTCACATCCTGTAAAGAGAAAGAAAATAACAGTTTTGTCAGATGTTTGTACATTCATACTCGTCAGCGGTCGAAACAAAATTGAGGAGTCTTCGACTGGAAAGGGGATGCGGCTCTTCGCTCATACCCTCACCAGTTGAATAAATGCTCATTATCCAACTTTAATGACCGATTCCAGCTTGCGCTGAAACAATTTACCTAATTCAAGGACAAACGTTTGTATGCCATGTGGGAGCAACTCTTTTTCAAGTGTGTATGTGTGTGAGGAAGGCTCTCATAGTTCAGGGAGCAAAATGAGCAATTAGAAGTCTCTGCATCTCTAGCAGATCTCTTCGGAACAGCTTTCAACGTCAGACTTGTCAAGTCTGATGTCACAGATTTCTTAAGTATGGTGTTATTGAAGCATTATGGGAACATCCCAGGACAAAAGATAAACGAGAGCAACACGAAGTGTCCTGACCAACAGCTCTCTGAGACTGAGCACTGGTAGCAGGGGCATGAGTCCCTGTACCTCGTACCTTTACACTTTCCTAGGGGTCAGATTTTGGTACAGCTCTGTTCCTTCCATGAAACCATGCAGAGGAACCAGTCTCAACATACTCCAATTGATCAGTCATCCAGAGCTTCAATGACCTATTCTTCTTCCTCGGGGTGGCAGGCATCCCCTCCAGAAAGTCAGCAAGTGAAGATGGAGGCAACAACAAACTATGAGGTGACAGGGGAGGGGGATGACGAACGAGTGTGCTTCTGCTCCATCTACACCGTAGTCAAGGATTTCCGGAATGGTCACAATCTTTCTGCAGCAAACAAAGAAGGCTCTTCTGCTGAGCCGGCAAGGACACGACATGGGGTGCACCCCCCCCCCCCCTTGCTTCTGCTCTGCAAGTGGTACAGCTGAAGGTGAGGGGGCAACTAGGGAAGCCTGGTGAGGAGGTAACTATGGGAGTCTGGTGAAGGGGCAACTAGGGTAAGTGTTCTGGGTCCTAGCTGTAGCCAGTATCTCAAGAAGCTTCAAAAGTGATGGGGCTCTATCAATAACTAAAGAAAGCCAGAACTTACCTAGGTCGTGGTCCTTGCGAGAATTATGAACAGCACACACAGCGATTTGAGTACTTTGAGAGAGAGCAGAGAATTATTACTCAAAGAACTCCTTGAGTGCAGGGTAGGTACTCCACTCCCCTTTTGAATTCTTCCAGAGGATCCATCCCTAGCGGAAGTTGAAGGAGACACTGAGGATTTCGTACCAGAAGCTGGAAAGAAGTGGAAGAGTTTAAGCATCAGGTTGCACATTGGCAAGTCCGATGCAGATGAATCCCTTTTCGACTTCTTCTGCCTCACCTTCACATACTCCACCCAATACACAGAGGCCACTCCCTACACTCGTCATAGTGGGAAGACTACAAGAAGTCATGTAGCCTTCAGAACATAGAAAGACATAGAAAGTTAATGGGGATCTAAATAAGTTTTACTTGCCAAGGTAAAGTTTCATGTCTTCCCCAAGAAGCTGACATATTCAACAAACTACAATAGAAACAAATATGTTGAAAAGAGAAAGTAATAAAACACTAATTAGCCAAAGCAGGGTGCGAGGAAGTGTAGCAGTACACCAACATGGCCACAGTCAAAATGTTATTTTTATAATAAAATAAATTTTTGAATATACTTACCCGGTGATTATATAAGCTGCAGCTCTGCTGCCCGACAGAAAAACTCTACGCTCAAAATCCGCCAGCGATCGCTATGCAGGTAGGGGGTGTACTTCAACAGCGCCATCTGTCGTGCAGGTACTCAGTACTCAATGTAAACACAGAACTCAATTTTCTCCTCGGTCCACTGGGTCTCTATTGGGGAGGAAGGGAGGGTCCTTTAATATATAATCACCGGGTAAGTATATTCAAAAATTTATTTTATTATAAAAATAACATTTTTCAATATTAAACTTAGCCGGTGATTATATAAGCTGATTCACACCCAGGGGGGTGGGTAGAGACCAGCATTAATTGTTTACATTATTATGAGCTAAGGATTTTGTATTTCATTTTAGCAGTTATTCAAAATAACAAACATAAAATAAATAAGTACCTGGTAAGGAAGTCGACTTGAACAATTACTCTGCCTTTTTTAAGTACGTCTTCCTTACTGAGCCTCGCGATCCTCTTAGGATGCTGAGCGACTCCTAGGAGCTGAAGTATCAAAGGTTGCAACCCATACTACAGGACCTCATCAAAACCTCTAATCTAGGCGCTTCTCAAGAAAAGAATTTGACCACCCGCCAAATCAACCAGGATGCGAAAGGCTTCTTAGCCTTCCGGACAACCCAAAAACAACAATAGAAACATTTCAAGAGAAAGATTAAAAAAGGTTATGGAATTAGGGGAATGTAGTGGTTGAGCCCTCACCCACTACTGCACTCGCTGCTACAAATGGTCCCAGGGTGTAGCAGTTCTCGTAAAGAGACTGGACATCTTTAAGATAAAAAGACGCGAACACTGACTTGCTTCTCCAATAGGTTGCGTCCATTATACTCTGCAGAGATCTATTTTGTTTAAAGGCCACTGAAGTTGCGACAGCTCTAACTTCATGTGTCCTTACCTTCAGCAAAGCATGGTTTTCCTCATTCAGATGGGAATGAGCTTCTCGTATCAACAGTCTGATATAATAGGAAACTGCATTCTTTGACATAGGCAAAGAAGGTTTCTTAATAGAACACCATAAAGCTTCTGACTGTCCTCGTAAAGGTTTAGTTCATCTTAAATAGAACTTAAGAGCTCTAACAGGGCATAAGACTCTTTCTAGTTCATTTCCAACCATATTTGAAAGGCTTGGAATATCGAACGATTTCGGCCAAGGACGAGAAGGTAGCTCGTTTTTGGCTAGAAAACCAAGCTGTAAAGAACATGTAGCCGTTTCAGATGAAAATTCGATGTTCCTGCTGAAGGCGTGAATCTCACTGACTCTTTTAGCTGTTGCTAAGCAAACCAGGAAAAGAGTCTTTAAAGTGAGATCTTTAAAGGAGGCTGATTGTAGTGGCTTGAACCTTTCTGACATAAGGAATCTTAGTACCACGTCTAAATTCCAACCAGGTGTAGCCAAACGACGCTCCTTCGTGGTCTCAAAAGACTTAAGGAGGTCCTGTAGATCTTTGTTGTTGGAAAGATCTAAGCCTCTGTGACGGAAGACTGCTGCCAACATGCTTCTGTAACCTTTGATAGTGGGAGCTGAAAGAGATCTTTCTTTCCTCAGGTATAATAGGAAGTCAGCTATTTGGGTTACAGAGGTACTGGTCGAGGATACTGATACCGACTTGCACCAGTTTCGGAAGACTTCCCACTTCGACTGGTAGACTCTAAGAGTGGATGTCCTCCTTGCTCTAGCAATCGCCCTGGCTGCCTCCTTCGAAAAGCCTCTAGCTCTAGAGAGTCTTTCGATAGTCTGAAGGCAGTCAGACGAAGAGCGTGGAGGCCTGGGTGTACCTTCTTTACGTGTGGCTGACGTAGAAGGTCCACTCTTAGAGGAAGAGTTCTGGGAACGTCCACCAGCCATTGAAGTACCTCGGTGAACCATTCTCTCGCGGGCCAGAGGGGAGCAACTAACGTCAACCTTGTCCCTTCGTGAGAGGCGAACTTCTGCAGTACCTTGTTGACAATCTTGAACGGGGGGGAATGCATAAAGGTCTAGATGGGACCAATCCAGTAGAAAGGCATCTATATGAACTGCTGCTGGGTCCGGGATTGGTGAGCAATATATTGGGAGCCTCTTGGTCATCGAGGTTGCAAAGAGATCTATGGTAGGTTGGCCCCATGTGGCCCATAGTCTCTTGCACACATCCTTGTGTAGGGTCCATTCTGTTGGAATGATTTGACCCCTCCGACTGAGGCAATCCGCCATGACATTCATGTTGCCTTGAATGAACCTCGTTACTAGAGAAAGGTTTAAATCTCTTGACCAGGTGAGGAGGTCCCTTGCGATCTCGTACAACGTCATAGAATGGGTCCCTCCTTGCTTGGAGATGTACGCCAAGGCCGTGGTGTTGTCCGAGTTCACCTCCACCACTTTGCCTTGAAGGAGGGACTTGAAGCTTTTCAAGGCCAGATGAACTGCCAGTAGCTCCTTGCAGTTGATATGTAACGTTCTTTGATTCGAGTTCCAAGTTCCCGAGCATTCCCGACCGTCTAATGTCGCACCCCAGCCCGTGTCCGATGCGTCCGAGAAGAGAACGTGGTTGGGGGTCTGAACAGCCAGGGGCAGACCCTCTCTGAGGTTGATATTGTCCTTCCACCAAGTCAGTGATGACTTCATCTTCTCGGAAATGGGGATCGAGACCGCTTCTAGCGTCTTGTCCTTTTTCCAGTAAACAGCTAGGTGAAATTGAAGGGGACGGAGGTGTAGTCTCCCTAACGAAACGAACTGTTCCAGGGATGAAAGCGTCCCTATCAGACTCATCCACTGTCTGACTGAACATCGTTCCTTCTTTAGCATGTTCTGGATGCATACCTGGGCTTGACTTGTTCTGGGGGCCGACGGAAAAGCCCGAAAAGCTTGACTGTGAATCTCCATCCCTAAATACACTATAGTTTGGGATGGGACCAGTTGGGACTTTTCCATATTGACCAGGAGACCCAATTCCTTGATCAGATCTAGAGTCCACTTTAGATTCTCCAGACAGCGACGACTGGAAGAAGCTCTTAGAAGCCAGTCATCCAAATAGAGGGAGGCTCTGATATCCGCTAAATGCAGGAATTTGACAATATTCCTCATCAGCCTCGTAAACACAAGAGGAGCTGTGCTTAGGCCAAAGCACAGGGCTTGAAATTGGTAGACAACCTTTTCGTAAACGAATCTCAGAAAAGGTTGGGATTCTGGGTGGATGGGGACGTGAAAGTATGCGTCCCTTAGGTCTAAAGAGACCATCCAGTCTTCCTTCCAGACCGCTGCTAGAACGGACTTTGTGGTCTCCATGGCGAACGTCTGCTTTGTGACAAAGACATTCAGCGCACTGACGTCTAGCACCGGCCTCCACCCTCCTGTCTTCTTTACCACTAAGAAGAGACGGTTGTAGAAGCCCGGGGATTGATGGTCCCGGACTTTGACTACCGCTCCCTTTTCTAGTAAGAGAGACACCTCCTGCTTCAAAGCTAGTCTCTTGTCTTCCTCTCTGTACCTGGGAGAGAGATCGATGGGAGACGTTGCTAGAGGGGGTTTGCGTACAAACGGGATCTTGTACCCTTCTCTGAGCAACTTCACAGATTGTGCATCTGCGCCCCTTTTCTCCCAGGTCTGCCAGAAGTTCTTGAGTCTGGCTCCCACTGCTGTCTGAAGAAGGTGGCAGTCAGACTCTGCCTTTAAAGGACTTGGTACCTTTCTTCTTCCCACGTCTCCCTTCGGCACGAGCACCTCCTCTGCTGGAGGCTCTGCCACGAAAGGGCGGAATGAATCTGGACGCTGGAGTGTCCATCCTGGGTCTAGATAAGGTAGGCAAAGGGGTGGCTTTGCGGGCAGAGGACGCAACCAGGTCATGGGTGTCTTTCTGAATCAAGGAGGCAGCAATCTCCTTTATCAAGTCCTCTGGGAAAAGGCACTTTGAGAGAGGAGCAAAAAGAAGTTCCGATCTCTGACACGGTGTTACTCCAGCTGACAGGAAAGAGCAAAGGTTTTCCCGTTTCTTGAGGACCCCGAATACGAACGACGCCGCAAGCTCACTGGATCCGTCACGTATGGCCTTGTCCATGCAGGACATAATGAGCAAGGAAGCTTCCTTGTCAGAAGGGAAGATCTTCCTGCTCAAAGCTCCCACACACCAGTCCAAAAAGTTAAAGACCTCGAAGGCTCTAAACACTCCTTTCAACAGATGGTCTAAGTCTGAAGGAAACCAACATATCTTAGAGCGTCTCATGGCTAGCCTGCGGGGAGAGTCTACTAGACTTGAGAAGTCGCCCTGGGCAGAGGCAGGAACTCCCAAGCCGAGAACTTCTCCCGTGGCATACCAGACGCTCGATCTGGAAGAGAGTCTCGCAGGGGGAAACGTAAATGCTGTCTTCCCAAGGTTCTTTTTGGACTGCATCCAATCTCCTAAAACTCGTAAAGCTCTCTTGGACGAGTGGGCGAGGACGAGTTTCGTAAAGGCAGGCGCGGATGACTGCGTGCCTAAAGCAAACTCTGACGGAGGAGAGCGTGGAGCCGCAGACACAAACTGATCAGGATACATCTCCTTGAACAGAGCAAGAACTTTTCTAAAGTCCAAGGAGGGTTGCGTGGTCTTGGGTTCGTCGATGTCCGTATGTGGGTCGTCAATGTGTGCAGCGTCGTCATCATCAGAGAGTCCATCATCTGAAAACTGAGGAGGAAGCGGCAAAGGAGTAGGAATCGGCTGGTCAGCTGAGTCCGGCAGCACGGGTGCACGCGTGACTGAACCGGACGCAACGTCATGGAACTGTTGCCCAGTCTGTGAACTGGCAACAACCATAGCAGCGCGGGGACGCAAAGCGTCTACTCCAGACTGTCTAGTCTGCTGTGGGGGAGCAGAGGTAACCACACTGGGTTGCGGAGGTTGACGCACCGCGTCAAAACAAAACAACTTAGGCTGTTGTTGTACCTCGCGAACGTCAACGGAAGGTTCCGTGCGTCGCTGAACGTCAACATGCGGCTGGCAGGGTACACTGGAACGCATGGGTGGCGGGACTCTCACAGCTGGAGTGCGGGAGAAGGTAGCCTCAGCGTCCACCAGACACACAACCGTGGGTGGTTGTAGGCTAGAGGTTGGTGCAGCGTCAACCTTCTCCGCACGAAAGTCCTGCATCAATGACGTTAACTGTGACTGCATGGTCTGCAGCAAAGACCACTTAGGGTCTACAGGAGCAGGTGCGGCAACAGACGGTGTTACTGCCTGATGCGGTACCACTTTGCCTCTCTTAGGAGGTGAGCAGTCGTCGGAAGACTGCAGCGAGTCCGAACTGACCCAGTGGCTACAACTGGGCCGTTGGACTTGCGCGGAAGGGACCGACTTGCGCTTAAGAGGCCGCGAGACCTTGGTCCATGGTTTCTTACGAGAAACCTCTTCCGCAGACGAGGAATAAATGGGCTCTCTCGTCTTCGTGTGGGTGGGGCGATCTTGGGTAGATACGCCCGAAACCACGGAGGGAATGTCTGTTTGCTGATTAAGCCTCTCGAACCCTTTGGTAGTATGACATTGCTTCTCCCCTGGGCTTGGGAGCTTGCAAGAGGTCCCGGACTGGGAGGACGACAGGCACGAACAGACGAACCCTCAAGCGCAACACTATCCACAACACTATCCACAACACTACCACTCACTTTATCACTACCCACTGCACTCTTGCACTTCAGCTCCTTGACGTCTGCCATGAGCTGGTTACGGTCACTAGCCAAGGACTCGACTCTCTCACCCAGAGCCTGAATGGCACGCATCATACAGTATCTGCCATCGAAGGTTGTTGAGTGCTAGAAGGGGGATCAGGAGCAACCACTACAGGGGAAGGAATAGGTTGTGGGGCATGAGGAGAGGAAAATTCAACGGAGCGAGATGAACTTCTCCTGACTCTATCTCTCTCTAGCCTACGTGTATATTTCTGGAATTCGATAAAATCGAATTCCGAAAGCCCAACGCATTCCTCACATCGATCTTCCAATTGACAGGTTTTATCCCGACAATTGGAACAAACGGTGTGAGGATCGATAGAGGCCTTCGGAAGACGCCTTAAACAGTCCCTAGCATTACACTTCCTGAATTTAGGGACTTGAGAAGGGTCAGCCATTTTGAATTAGTCAAAGGGGAATTCAAAAAACTATCCAAAGTCGTCAACAAATAATCCGATATCAACAAAAGAATGCAAGGATGTATTGAAGATAACGTCTGCAAAGCGAAAGCTCAAAACTAGAAATGTGTACTTCACCAAATATGTGAAAACCAATCCAGTAAGCAACAGCGAATTTAGTAGGTCTTGCCGGTGGCACGACAGAGAGAAAATTGAGTTCTGTGTTTACATTGAGTACTGAGTACCTGCACGACAGATGGCGCTGTTGAAGTACACCCCCTACCTGCATAGCGATCGCTGGCGGATTTTGAGCGTAGAGTTTTTCTGTCGGGCAGCAGAGCTGCAGCTTATATAATCACCGGCTAAGTTTAATATTGAAAAATGACAGTTGCTCACCAATCAGGCAACTATTTTCACCTTGTTAAAAGCTCAACAGCAGTTCCAGATAAGCTGAAGTCATACGCCTATTTAAGATAGCCAGTTTGTATTATGTACAGGTACAATCACATTTAAATGGTTAAAAAAAATCACCATTATCAAGATATTTATTGACATACAGTATATGACAGCCTCCAAGATTTTTCTTAATGTTATTTTGAGATGAAAATGTGATGACCCAGCCAAAAAAACTTTCCCAATCAGATTTATCTTTATTTGGTGTTGCATTGAACCTTCCAGGTGAAATTACAATAAGTAATATATAAGCTCAATACAGTACTCTCTCATTATCATTACAGTATTGGCCATTTCATTTTCAATTTAACCAGTCACATTCCTTGTGCAGTAAAAACCTTTGAGCTATGAAATCATACACTGTTCAGTAAAATTAGTCTCATTTCCCATTATAGATGCAACAGTTCAGGTGTGATGTATTTCATTTGCACTATTTCTTGGCAATAATCAACTTTAATTAACTTTTAACGAAATGTGTTTTTTTCCTTTTTCCTGAACATTTAATCAATATAAATTTTATAAAAAAAAAAAAAATGGAGAGACATCAGCATAATTAATGTTTCAAGTGATTATGACCTTCATTTCCATTCTAAAAACACTAGGGATTCAAATACAAATTATAACTTAGGCGAGATAAATGTTGCCTAGCAGTAGTATACAATGCATAGTTAAGTTTATTGAACTAGTTAGGTGTTTTAAATTAGGCTAGAATGAATACCTGTATACACTTCCATGTATAAGAACTGTATTATTTTGGTTTTGGTCATATCATGATACTGGAGGTATTTTCAAATTTTTCCAATAAAGACTTCATGATATCCTTGACTAGAAAATTACATTCAAACCCCTCAGAAATTTACCGTTACCGAGATATCTACTCCAGCTAAACCTGTAACAAAATTCTCTAACCAGCTATCTATCAAACTAGGGGACCTGCCAACAAACAGTGGTTTTCAATGCTTCTAGTACTTAATCAGGTCAGTACCATCTTCAATCTACTTTCGGATCCTCATTGGTATAATCACAATCACTAATTGAATTTTGATGTCAATGTAGCCTACACTCAAATTCTAAGGCAGCCAAAATGGAAACTGTGCAATACCTTTCAATATAGACTACTTCTAAAAGTTTAGCAACAGGAGAGTTTTAGAAGCAGAAGTAATTGATCCCTGAAATATCTGATTTTTATTAAAGTTAAGGAAATTGGTTTTCCCCAAGTACACTGCTTGTTTATTCAAGGATTTAGGGTAAATATTCAATCCTTACAAGTAAACAAAGAAATTTCCCATTCCCACCTATACCCTAACCTTGGACAAAGTGATGTTATTCACTTATTAATGCAGTGGCTTTCAACAGTGCATGGGTAAATATATACCAATTGAGGACAGAAAGGGTAACCTAGATCTAGTTAAGCTTCACTCTACTTCAATCAAGTTAGATCCCCAGAGTTCTCAACTTGCTTTAGGCTAGAATGCACCTTTGTATCTGATTAGCTTCTCCGTTCCTTCAGTCAGGATCCAGTCTCCTACTTCAATTTATGGTGGTCTCAATTCCTAAAACTACAGACTACTCACGCACATGAAGGTCAGAATTGGGGGTATACGTATGACAGCGGCCACCTGTATGTATGATGTCGGTTGACTATGAAAATGGCAGCGTAAAGGGGGGTTGTTGGGGGGTGTTAGCCCACCCCCGTTAGGTAAGTAGTTTAGAACACGTCTTGTAGGCTAAAATTGGAGGGGAAGCTTAGGTTAGTTTATGTCCAATTTTTATGCACGCTGGAGGAACTGGCAGCTGATATACAAAGGCTCCTGGAATTGTTCTAGATATTGGAAAACAGGAACTCTGCATGGCATTAATTCAAGGAATCTAATTAGACCTTATTTATTGTACTAGATTGTTTTTAGATTGGCAGACATAAGTCACTTCATGCACATAAAAAGAATAGTTCAATTATACTTTTCTATATCAAGGAGACATGACCTAAAATATGATGCTCCACCTAACCTTATAAATAATGCTGTCTCATCACCCGTGAGGTAATGCAACCTCCTACCCAGCAGTTACCTCCCTTGGAATAGCTGGTGGGCGTGTCTACAAACTACATAATATACTATTTAATACCAAGTTGATCAGTTTAGCTTGAGCCCCAAGATAGGCAATTGCTTGTTTATCATACATCACCATCATTGGAATGTCACCATAGACAGTAAACTGTCATAGTGTGGTCAGGTATAAGAGACTAGTTTAGACTTCTAGACTTATAATCTGAACGAGACTAACCCCAAACAAATAAATGGAATAATTAATATCTAATCTTCAACTTCAAAAACAACAGGCAGCTAATGGTTTAAGTTACGAAAGGGAACCATATCCCAACTTCCTAACCTAACCTACGGTATAAGTCCTAAGTTTGGTAACATACATTCACGTGCCAATTAATAGTGAATTATGATCCTTTCACCGGGACTTACCTGTTGCACTACGTTGAACTTGTCCCCTAGGACTCGTAGGATGATTACGGGAGTATTTTGCGAGTAGATTGAATATCTTTAGGCTCGTTATCGCTATCTATAAACTAGGAATTGTCACCCAAATGTAAACAAACTTTTTTCCTTCATTTTTTTTTTCTTTTTTCTTTCTTTTTTGTAAGTAGGAAAATCGTGGCTAACACAGCTTGGTGAATAATTCAATACGTGTCATAATTAATTTAAAATTATAGCAGCCTTGGTTTCATATATATATATATATATATATATATATATATATATATATATATATATATATATATATATATATATATGTATATATATATATATATATATATATATATATATATATATATATATATATATATATATATATATATATATATATATATATATGAGTATGTGTGCAAAGAAACAGGGAAAACGAAAATAGGAAAAATAAGATTAAGACCTGACTAGTTTCGTGATAATTCTTCAGATATATATATATATATATATATATATATATATATATATATATATATATATATATATATATATATATATATGTGTGTGTGTGTGTGTGTGTGTGTGTATGTATATGCGTGTGTGTGTGTGTGTGTGCGCGCGCGTGTGTGTATGTGTGTGTGCAAAAAACAGGGATAATGAAAATGGGAAATATAAGATTAAAATTCTTGACAATTCTTCAGAGGATTGAATTATTGAACAAGGTTTCTTTACACTTTAGATGGTGTAGTAAACATACGAAAATAAATACTGTACCATATAAAATGTAAAGAAACCTTGTTCAATAAACCAGTCCTCTGAAGAAGTTTCAGAAAACTAGTCAGGACTTATTCTCATATTCCCTATTTTCATTTTCATTGTGGCGCTTTTGCATCTGAGAATCACGTTTCCCTGTGTTTATATATATATATATATATATATATATATATATATATATATATATATATATATATATATATATATATATATATATATATATATGTGTGTGTGTGTGTGTGTGTGTGTGTGTGTGTGTGTGTGTGTGTGTGTGTGTGTGTATGCAGGCATTAGGTTGGCCAGGGCACCAGCCACCCGTTGAGATACCACAGCTAGAGAGTTATGGGGTCCTTAGAAAGGCCAGACAGTACTATATTGGATCCTTCTCTCTGGTCACGTTCACTTTCCCTTTGCCTACACATACACCGAATAGTCTGGCATATTATTTACATATTCTACTCTATCCTCATACGCCTGACAACACTGAGATATCCAAATAATTCTACTTCACTCAAGGGGTTAACTATTGCACTGTAATTGTTTAGTGGTTACTTTACTCTTGGTAAGGGTAGAAGAGACTTTTTAGCTATGGTAAGCAGCTCTTCTAGGAAAATGAGACTCCAAAATCAAACAATTTTTCTCTAGTCTGGGATAGTGCCATAAAATCTACCATGGTCTTCCAGTTTTTGGTTAGAGTTCTCTTGCTTGAGGATATACTTGGGCACATTATTTTATCTACTTTCTCTTTCTCTTGTTTTGTTAAAGTTTTTATAGTTTATATAAGAAATATTTATATTAATGTTACTGTTCTTGAAATATTTCATTTTTCCTTGTTTCCTTTCCTCACTGGGCTATTTTCCATGTTGGGGCCGCTGGCCTTATAGCATCCCACTTTCCCAACTAGGGTTGTAGCTTAGCCCCCCCCCAAAAAAAAAATAATAATGTGTGTTTTATATGCAAATATTAAGCCTACATCAATATTCAGAGAATCATTGCGGCACCATACCAACAAAGTTTTAAGGGCTGCATGAGGCATATACGGTAGTTACATGAACCCGTGTATGGCAGTAGGGGCCCTGCAATCTACAACCAAAACAACACACTGCAGAGAGGCCCTGTGCATTTACATTTATATGGCCCCTTACACATTATTCAAAAAGTAAAACATGAACTCATCTTGTTCATGGAACATTTCATTTATATTATAAAAGTTCTCTCTTCTTGATTACAAGGTCTTTTATGAAATCCCAAAATTATTTATATGCAACACATCTGCTTCTATAGGTAATAGAAATTAGGTATCCAACTTACCTTTTTACATTGTTGCTCTAATAGAAGTTATAGTAGACTTTAATCGAGAAAATCAATTTTCATTTACATTGTTTTAAACGGATTTATAATAGGCCTACATTTTACCTGAAAATTAAAGTCCATCCTTTTATAAGTTGACCATGACCGATTCTTGTTATAACATATTCACTGCACTTAGCCTATGGAACAAATAAAGCAAAATTTCTGAATATCAACTGAGAAATTAGTGTTCAAGTCATCTGGGTAAGTTTTTGACATTACACATTCAGTTAATTTCAGTAGATTTGAAGTAATTGATTGGATATTATGGGCTATATAACTCAGAAAAGTAAAGGTATATAATATTTCTTTGAATATCTATCCTCATCTCAGTATTAAAGTTGACAACAGTTGTGTATAATGATATGATAAGAAATTTATCTCTGGCGTTCCAATATACTTCTGGTACATCTTTCAGTGTCAATTTGTCATTAGGTAACCTTTCTTTCACGTTTCTGGTTTTGAACATTCTTGTCATCACACCTTGTAGCATTTCCTTTGGATGTAGCTTTCTCATATCTTTCAAATTTCAGTCCGCGAAGTGCACATATGATTAGCTATTGATAATAATCCTTTTGATCTGCAAATTTTTCCAATTCCACATTCCCATTCAGTATAAATTTGCACGGTGAACTTTTTACAAAATCTCATACCAAAAATGTAACACAAAAATTAATTCTGGCTCTTATGTCTCTTGTTGTGTCACTCCTCTTCAACTGGCTATGCAATTTTCTTCTTTCCCACCATTATCCCTACATTAAGGGGTTGGTTGCCTGATGAATTCTATCAGAGGTATCCTCTTCCACCAAACCTCTTCTCTCTATAACATCCTTCACCTTATCTCGCCAAAATTCTCTGCCTCCCTCTCGATTTTCTACCCCTGATTAAGGTTCTTCCCAAGCTCTTCCCGCCATTCTTCGTCAATTCGTGCCCACATCATCTCAGTCGTGACACTCTTATCGCCACTGTAATCCTAACTATGCTTGCCCTTCTTGTTGCATCATTTTCCAATCTTTCAAGCAGTCAACATTAGAGGATTATAAACATTGAGTTATATACATTGTTCATCATTTATTCTTAATATGTTTTATGTTCATTTGAGTTATACACATTGTTCATCATTTGTTCTAAATATCTTATCGTGCCAATGCTGAACCCACGGGAGGTGTTTGTTGTTTTCCTCTCTGAGGACTTGATCTGAGGAAATTACCTATGAGATCTCAATGATATTCCCGTAATCCAGCTCATAAGACCAATCAAAATTTTGTTAATGACCATTGATAGAACATTGACCAGGTTTTGAATATGCTTAGAGTATAGATGCCATAACCCTCTGGCAGACCTCATTTGGTGCAGACATAGACTGTTAAGAGTCGGGCTCCAGTGATCTGGTTTATGTCTCCCAAGTCCCATGTTTACAGGTAATGGGTGATGCCAGGTATTGGAGTTGTTGTTGGGAGGGGTAACTACCCCATTGACCAGTGTACGGCCACCTAAAGAGAGGCAGCCCCTCTCTAATAGAGGACTAGTCGTCGCTGAAACCTCTTCTCACGTTGAGCTACATGGAATATGAGGACTGACAGCCTCTGCTAAGAGGTGGCTAACTTGACATGCTGTTTCTTTGACAACTAATCCATTTTATGACGACCTGCAAAATATGAACATGGATCTCGGTATAGACAACTTAAACTCAGGTTCTAATATTGTGATGTTAGAACCTTACTCGTGTCATTTAAAGAATGATTATAAGAAAACATTAAAGAAGAAGAAAGAGTAAGAAATGATGACGAGACAGAATATATATATAAAAGCAGATATATTAACTGGTCACTATGAAATAGTGCATTATGATAAATATTCTATTTTTGAAATTGAAAATGAAAGATAGGAGCATGTGAATGATTTTAAAGCTAATAGGAAAATTTTTTCCCCAGGGAAATGGAAGTCACTTGATAGACACATTATCCCCAATTCAAAGCACTTTCAACAATGGATGGTCATAGTGTTAAATACTCTTTGTACTCCATTTTTAACCTGAGTATAAGTGTTATGTATGCTCTAGAATCACTAGAGATAGAGGAAAAAGAAGTTGAAGGGAATTGAAAAGTCAAGTAGTAAAAGCAATTTAGTTAGTAAGTGAGAGTTGGAGTTAATGTTCCTCCCGCTACTTTAGTTATAATTTTTGATCATTGTCGACTACCTGATGTTATTAAAAGCTGGTTGGCTCTCTTTGAAGGTAAAACCATACGTTCCTTCACCATTCCCAAAAGTATGTCCATATAAGCCAAAAGTGCAAAGAAAAATTACATTATAAGCCAGGTGTCTGTACAAACTGTGGAAAAATATTCATGGAACATGTACAGAAAGTTCACGTATTCATTGTGGGGAAGCACACCTAGCAACAAAAAATCTGTCGTTTATTTTTGGAATTGAAGTTCAAGCCATTCGAACCATGGAAAGGTTTACCTTTAAAGAAGCTTGGAAAAGACCTCTTGGAAAAGGTAAGGCCGGGGCAACCTTTTTCATGGGTTCTGAAAAAAAATTTGCCTAAACTCACTGACGACAGTAGTAACCCCAGTTCCAACATAAAGAAAGATGTAAAATTAGTTATACAAGGTGAAAGTAAAGTTATGCCAGAAAGTGTTGAAAAATCGAAAGATATCTAATGAACAGAAATATATTAAAAAGCCTTTGGATAAATAAAAAAGAAAAAAAAAAAGCTCGGAACATCTGCTTAAAGAACAGAATAAATGGTGTAGTGGAGGCAAATGATTGAATGACATTAAGTAGTGGGGACAGTGAAGGGAATGGTAAAGAATAGAGGGTTAGGAATAAATGTGAAGTGAATTCTATTTGAGAAACTAATTTTACCAGCTGTTATATATGGATTGGAGTTGTGTGTAATGAAAGTGACGGAGACAGAAATTGAATGGGTTTGAGATAAAGTGTCTGAAGAGTATGGCTGGAGTATCTTGAGTAGATAGGATTAGAAATTAAGTAGTGAGGGTCTGAACAGGTGTAACAAATGAGTTAGCAGCTAGAGTGGATATGAATGGGTTGAGGTGGTTTGGCCATGTAAAGAGAATGAAAAAAGGCTGTCTGCTTAATAAGGTGATGAATGCAAGAGTTGATGGGAGAAGTACAATAGGAAGGCTAGGGTTTGGGTAGATGGATGGAGTGAAGAAAGCTCTAGGTGATGGAAAGATAGATGCGAGAGAGGTAAAAGAGCGTGGTAGAAATAGGACTGAATGGGGCTGCTTCTTCCGGTCACCTTGGTGGCCACTGAGATAGCAGCAGTAGGGTATTCAGCATACAAAGCTTCATTTGTGGTGGATAATGGGGGAGGGTGAGCTGTGCCACCATAGCAGTACCAACTAAACTTGGCTGAATCCCTCTTCAGGTTGGGAGGAGCGAAGAGAAGAAAAGTCCCTTTTTGTTTTTTTATGTTGGCTAACCCCAAAATTTGGGGGAAGTGCCTTGGTAAATAGATAGACATGAGACCAGGTTTAGATGACCGTGAACACCCTCATTAACACTCGAGATGCTGTGGAAAGTCCGTAGCAGTGAACTCAAAACTGAAACCTATTTGTTCTCAGAATAAAATCGAAGGTACTCGATCATTGCATCTTATTGCTTGTTGGACCATGTTGTGGGTCACCATCTTGAACTTTGTTTGTAGAACTTAGTTGTTTTAGATATGACAGGTTGATAATGGTCTCAAGCCTCCTGACAACTTCTTTACTAGAGAGAGGTTGCTGTAGAACCCTGGAAACTTATCTTTGACCTCTTTGACTGCTTGCAAGTCTAACATCTGTTGATCCTCTTGAATATATTGACTGATTCATAAGTACTGGAGTGAAAGGAGGAAGAGAATTGGTGAACAGTAAGCAGTATCCTATGCAAACACTATCTACTGTCCAAGGCTCTGGCCCATGGAGCTGCCACCTCATACACTTACTTGACAGGCACCTCTCATTAATTGATCGCCACCCATAATGAGGTCCCCATTTGGTTTGGTTTCTTTGGCGAAAGGGCTGGTCCTGGTTAGACAGTCTATGGAATGGAAAAGTTTCATTGCTGTGCCTCTATCTCAATTGTGGCTGCCTATTGGGCAAGGTTTTACTCCTAGATGGCACTGCAGGTGGTTATGGATGTTTAAAGGTTGCAGGCCTCCTGAAAGTAGCTGACATAAAAAAAAAAAAAAAAAAAAAAACGTAAGGGAACTTTTTCTTCTCATCGTTCCTCCCTGCGGGTGAGACTCAGTTAAGTTTGGTTGGTACTGCTAGGGTGTCACAGCCCACCCTCAGCTGTTTTCCACCACAAATAAAGATTCATATACTGAATTCTCTAATGGCGCTACCTCAACAGCCACAAAGGTGATCTGAGGTAGCCGCAGAGCCTATTGGAACCGTGTCATAATCGCTCTCCATTCATCCATATTTTTAGCATTCTCTTTTGCCTCTCTCACATCTATCCTCCTGTCACTCAGGGCTTTCTTCACGCCATCCATCCACCCAAACATTGGCCTTCCTACTTTTCCCATCAACTCTTGCATTCCTCACCTTCAGCAAATGGCCATTTTTCATTCTCTCTACATGGCCAAACCATCTCAATGCATTCATATCCACTCTAGCTGCTAATTCATTTCTGACACCCTTTCTCACCCTCACTACTCCATTCGTAACCCTGTCTGATCAAGATACACCAGCCATACTCCTCAGAAACTTTATCTCCAACACATTCAATTAAGGTCTCTCTTTCACTTTCATTCCCCACAACTCCATACTTCGTAGCTGGTACAATCACTTTCTCATACAGAAGTCTCTTTACATTCATTCCTAACCCACTATTCTTTACCACTTCCTATACTGCCCTTAACACCTAACGTCCTTCATTCACTCCCTGACATACTGTAGCTTCCACTCCACCATTTGCAGCAACAACTGACCCCAGGTACTTAAAATGATCTACTTCCTCAAGTAACTCTCCATTTAACATGACATTCAACATAGTACCACACTCCCTTCTCGTGAATCTCATAACCTTAATCATTATCACTTAACTTCCTTTTCTCACACATGCTCCCAAACTCTGTCACTAATTGACCCAGCTTCTCCTTTGAATCTGCAATAAATACCGTATCATCCGCAAACAACAACTGATTCACCTCCCACTCTTGATCACTCTCATCTATCAGTTTTAATCCTTGACCAAACACTGGAGCATTCACCTCTCTCACAACTCCTTCAACTAACAAATTGAACAACTGTGGGGACATCACACATCCCTTTCTCAGTCCCACTTTAACTGAAACCACTCACTCAACTTCATTTCCTATCCATAGACACACTTAACTGCCTAAGTATAAACTCTTCAGTGCTTGCAACAACCTTCAACCAATACTGTACCATATAACCTCATCACATTACACATCGCTTCCCTATCAACTCCATCATAAGCATTCTCCAGATCCATAAATGCAACATACACCTCCATACCTTTTGCTAAATATTTCTGTCATATCTGCCTAAACTAAAAATCTAATCCATACATCCCCTACCTCTTCTAAAATCCCCTTGTACTTCCAGGATTGCATCCTCTATTTTAACCTTGGCCATATTAATTAAAACTCTACCATACACTCTTCCAACCACACTAAACAAACTATACCCCTCGAATTACAACACTAATGGTCATCTCCTGTACCTTTGTATAGCAGAATAACGCATGCACAAACCCAGTCCACTGGTACCATTGACAACATAAAACGAATACTAAACAATCTTGCTAACCATTCCAGTAGTACAGTCACACCCATTTCCTTTAACATCTCAGCCCTCGCACCATCCATACCAGGGGCTTTTCCTGCTTTCGTTTCATATATTGCACTCTTCACTTCCCTTCTTGTAATTTTTCTCTCATTCTCATCTCCCATTACTGGCACCTCAACATCTGCAACAGCAATTATATCTGCCTCTCTATTATCCCCAACATTCACTAACCTTTCAAAATATTCAGACCTCTTTTCCTGGCCTCATCTTTCAGCAACCTTCCAATTTCATCTTTCATTGTCTCTTCATTCCTTGATCCACCTTTCCTTACTCTATTCACTTTTTTTTCCAAAACTTCTCTTTATATGAATGACCCAAACCCTTAACCCACCTTATATTTTACTTCCACAGTTTTCTCTCTATATCTTTCATACTTCTTTACACTATTACTCTGCACCCTTTTTTCAAATACCCTCTTTGTCCCGGTGCAAGATACAAACCTTCTGCTCTTTAATATAGCATTGTTATTTTGGCAGAGCTTAAAACTAGTCGAAACTGAAGATTAAACAGGGTTTAACTACCCACTTCTAGTTAGCGGGGTTGTCTTTACCCACTGCTCCCAGCAACACTGGTGACTAAGCGTCACTTTTTATTTTGGCTCGGTAGAGTGTAGACCCATCTCACTCCCGTTCACTTAAACTGGCTGAAACTAATTTCTTTTTCTTTTTCTTTTCAGGTGTGCTTGCCCATGATGTCCAGCCATACGAGTTTGTCCGGGTCATGAAGGGCGCAGTTGTGGCAGCTCCATGTCTTCGGAGGAGACGGATCCTCACGGTCTCTCCCTTCGTGCTGAGGTCAGTCATGCACGAAGGAGTCTCCTAGTAGTGTGTGCCAAGAGTGGTCGACCCTCTAGAGGGTGAGGTTTGGAAGGCGGAAGAAAAAGAAGTCTAAGAGGGATTTTTCCTCTTCGAGGTTAGCCTTGATAGGGAAGAAGACCTGACTTTTTTCTCCTCCACCTCGATCTCTCCGTCCTGACTCTATCTGACCAGCTTCCTCCGGGGAACGGTCGAGTACGAGTGGCGCCCTGGTAACACTGGGACGACGGGTCATCCGTCGAAGGAGAAGCTACAGGAGGTCCTTTGTTTGGGTGTGTGTGTGCACTCGAGCGCCGAGTCCTCTTCTTCTCCTCTCCCCGACGTTCCCCCTGCTTCGGCAGGAGGACAAGCACTCCTCGGAGTGACTTGCCCTGAGATCCTCAGGTCTCAAGTTGTTCAGGGAGTTGATCTTTCCGGGCTTGCCCAATGGAAGGGAGAGCAACTTGGGAAGCCGGAAGGTTCTCCTTTAAGTGTTGGGCAGTCTGACCTTCCAAGGAAAGACAAAGCAACAAAACCTTCTGAGAGGCAGCTTCCTCGTTTGCGAAGCGATGCACCATTGGAAGGAGTTAATCAATCTTCTCGTTTGCTAGAGGAGAGATCCTCTCTGACCCTCTCCTGAGCGGCAGCTCTCTTGTCCGCGAGGCAATGCGCCATCAGGAGAGAGAGGTGAGGATCGTTTCTTTTGCTTGTGACAGCAAAGATCTTCTCCCGAGTGGTCCGCTTCGTGAGGTTACCACCGAAAGGTATTGGACTCGTCCATACCACGCTCCAGTCCATCGGAGCACAGCACCTTTCTCCTTCGGGAAAACAGTTGATTAAGAGAGCTCCTCTTGATGCTTTCGGACAGGATCTTATATCGTCGCATATCTTTCTTTCTAGCGAGGAGGAGAGAGCTTATCAGCTGGAAGCGAGGAAACCTGATTCTCGTCAAGTGAATATGATTCCTACACACTCTAGCGATTGCTATCGTACAGTTGAGGAGAAGGTGGGGGTAAGCGAGCACACTGGCTCACCTCGCCAGCCAACCTCTCGTCAAGGTCGTTCACCTCTTGGTCGTTCACCCCGCGAACGCTTACCTGGGAGAAGGTTGAGGCATTCTTTCCCCTCAGCTGGTGTGATTGGAACCATCCAAATGCAGGGAGACTTGAACCATCAGGTAACTTGTTAGCCAAGGATGGACTTTGGTTTCAAGACCTGGTGAAACCGCTTAAACAAGTGATGAGAATTTCCAACGATCCTCCAGCTGCAGCGGTAAAGGTTCCTGTTATTTCCCTGGAAGCTCCTAAGGGATCTAGTGATCTTTCTGACCCTAGGCAATCTAGCCTAGCTAGGTCCCACTACCGCCTCCACCTCCTGTCACCCGCAGAGTCTCAAAGTATGAGGATTACCTTAAGACTAAGGATCCTATGATCATGGATACAATCTGGGAGAGGGCAGCAGTGACTCAGGTCACAGCCGCGAGGTCGGTTAGGGAGAGTTTGCTTCTCCCCTGAAGGTCGGAATCCCCTAACCTTTGCCCGGTCTCTTACTCGGAGAGCTGGAAACCTGTTAGGATTGACGACCGGTAAGATCCTTCATCTCGACTCAAGGATACCCCTCTCCGAGTTGGTTCCAGGCGTGCTAAAGCAACGGAATCTATTAGGGGAGAGGAATCCTCTCTTTTGGATAAATTTGAGATTCAACCAAGGGAGAGGAAAGACATGAAGACTCTACCCAAGAACTGGCGTTTTATGGATGAACGTCAGACTCAAGGGGAACAGCCTTCAGTCTCAGCTGCTAATATAAGACTTGGCCATAGCAGACTTCCCCCCCAGAGCACATACTGCTTCCAAAAAGACCTCTGTTGACGACCCTCATCCTCCCCAGGCTACTATGGGTGTTAGCTCGGGAGAGGAAGAACCTTTTGATGACAGTTCCGCCAGCCCGAATGTCGCACCTTAGGAGCAGAAAGATTTGGATCAAATTTTTCTAAAAGTTCTGGCTTGCATCAGGAAGGTTAACAACCTGAAAGAGCCTGATGACATCCCACCTCTGGGTAAGGATAACGTCCTGGACCAAAAGTCTGGCGCTCCTAAACCCTCCAGACTCAAGGTAGCCTTACCTTGGGGAAAGGGACTTGAGGCAGCAAAGAAGAGAGCTTTCGCCCAAGTAGCTGGCACCTCCCGCTCTCTTCATTCGGTGGACTCCTCTCGGTTACTTCCTCCGCCTTACGTAAGGCAGAGGAAGTACTATGAGGTAGTGGGAGATGATCCTTCCCCTTACCCCTGGATCCAGCGATTGTATCGTTGACCCCTATGCATTTGAAGAAACTGACAACTCTCTCTGTTCAGTTTTCTGCTGCAGACGCTGCTAACATGGAGTGGGTTGCAAAGTGTGCCTTACAATCAGCTTCCTGGCTGGATTATTGGTTGGACACGATCAGCTATCTCGTCAAGAACGAGGACTTCTCCACTCGTAGGAGGAGGGAGATTGTTCTCTTTCCTTCTCTCGGATGCGATGTGGAGAATAGTTAAGAAAAGTACAAATTATTCCTATATTTTTTTTATATATTTCATTAATTGTATTTATTGTTTGTTGGATCTCCAGTCCTTCTCTAAAAGAATTCTTTTTATTATAGAAAGACAATGCCCTGCATCCAGCAGGGATTATACGCAAGATGAACTTGTCAATAGAAAAGATACTCAAAACCTGTTTAGTCGTTATAACTTCTTCCCGTACACTGATGAGTGATTCAAACATGCCCTAATATATTGTGATGTAATTAAGATTAAGAGAAAAGGAATGTTGTTCCATCATAGTGTAATTGCTTTTTCATATATTGACACAGAGTTTCCATGGATAGTGTTTCATATACTTGTCCCCAGAAACAAGTGAACATAGTGGCATAGAAAATTTTCATCGGCAGCCAAACTTTCAAGTGTTGTCAATGTCCAAACCCGGGTGACTGTTCATGCAAATAATGAACCACAGTATTACGGGGTTCTCCTTTAGGCTTGAAGTTTTTCTGTCATAAGCCTGGAACTTTCTCTGGATAAAATCCACATTAAACGAAAAGGCTCTGTCTTGATGTTAACAATTAGAAAATTTGCATCACAAACCAGATATGGCTTAATCCTGAAAAAAGGCTCTTAGTGATATATCTTCTTTTTTGAGGGTGACTTTGCAATCAAGAGGGTCCTCAAAAAAACTATTTCAAGTGGTTTCGACTCTTATCCATTTTCATGGGTGTAGAATAGCCTTGACATACCGTGTATCACCGAGGAATTTAAGTTTTTTTGTCCTTCCAATATAGTGAGAATGTAGTCAGGCCCATGTGCACCCTTGTTTTATAATCCCTTTGATCTTGAGGCAAGCTGCTTATACTGTATTTTAATGTAGCCCAAATAGATACTAGGTTTGGTGTGCCTTTGTTTATACTTTCTACAGTATATGGAACCCATATGAGTGTCCAACATGTGAATAGTTCTTGTTTATTTTGTTATTCAAATAATTTTTTTATCTTTTTATTGTAGGTCTGGAGTGTGAAGGGATACCACTTTTTCTTTAATTGCTTATTAAAATGACAAAAAATGTTATTGTAGACCTAATTATTTTTTTTCTTATTTTATGTTTCTGATAACTTTTTTATTGTAATTTTCTTCTCTCAGGAATTAAATAAACTTATTTTCCCTTTATCTTATAAACTGGAAGCGTTTCCTTCCCCAGTAAATGTCCCCTTCTCAGCCACTAATTTTGTCTTTTTTTTTTTTTTTTTTTTCCTTTGTATCATTGTTTTTTCCTTTTTTTTATTTAGTACTTAAATAAACTGAAAATGGCTTATCTCTGAATAATATTAAGTAATTACAGTCATAACTGGGTCCCATTGCCCAGTATAAAATCAAGAGGTGGTGCCCCGTGCCCAGTTTTCTTGACCTGTACTTAGATTTTCGGGTATTCCACCATTTTACCTTTTTGTGTAGTGAACGTTGGAGTATGGATAGCATTCGGACACTAGGAAGTTTGGGTGCTACCTCTGGCCACAGTCCACAAACTACTACATAATTTTGGTGCCCAGACCTGGGGAACACCAACCTTTAGTCACGCCCTCGTCATGACTAAACACCGAAAGGCTAAGAAGAGCACGAGTCGGGATGTGGAGAGTCTCGTCACGATTATCAGTGACCTGGCAACTCAGGTCAAGTCCCTGACACTTCAAGTGGCGGCATTGTAAAGCGTTAAGCCGTCACCAACGTGCCACTGTGGTCACAACCACAGTGACCACCAGTGCTCCTTTTATGTCCTAGTCTTGGCCGAATATCAATGGTCGGGCATTCACTGTAACTGGAGCAGAGCCAATGATTGCAGGTCTCCAGCCCCTTCCAGGGTTCTCACCATTACTCTCACCTGTACCAGGCTTCTGAGAGTCTCCTGCTCAGGGTGGACCTCTTGCTTCCTTACATGTTCCAGCAACTAACCCCTTTAGTCCGCGAGAGACTGCAGCCAGTGGACTAGGGGAGCAATTCTTGGCCAACCCAGTTGAAGCCAGTAGGCCAGGAAAGGCTCCAGCAACTACAGCTAGGGCAGTTCTTGCCTACACAGGGGCCATCTGAAAGCAGAGACGCTAGGCCAAGGAAAAGGCCAGACCAACATTACCTGAAACATTGACCATGTCCCAGGAGTCAACCAGTGAAGATTCTGGTAGCGGGATTTCTGGCGACACTTCCAGCTCCTGTCCCAGTGTCAGCTCAAATGACAGTCTCCACTGACCAGGTGCAGTCCCTCCAGACAGAACGCAGTCTGTTTCATTTACTCAAGGCCCTCGACTCCAGAAAAGGGTCCCAAGCCTGGAATCTTCCAGCTAAAAACAGGCCAGAGTTTTGCCCAATTCCTGAGGGATTTTGAGACCTACTGCGCGAGTAAATATACCGCAGGAAGCTCTGGCAGGTGAACTGTTGAGCTAGGAAGTTTCCTAAAGGGGGAAATCAAGGAGGCGTTCTCGGAAGGAAATAGGGGGTCCCGGGATCTCATACTCCGACATGAAGGAGCGCCTCCTAGACTGGTGCCGAGAAGCCCGAGAGAGGCGTGATGTGGGTTGGAAGGCCCAGTTCAGCAGTGCCACCTGTGGAGAGTTTAAGCTGCTGAAGATTTACGCCGTGGGGTTGTCCTCCCTGTACAGGTCGGCCTATCTTCGCCGTAGTTTGTACTGGAGAGAGCTGAGGTGAAAGCTCCTCAGAACTGTTCAGAGCAGAGCTGCGAGTTGGCTGGAACAGTCTCAGGCCACCATCAATGTCTCTGCTGGCCGTTAGGCCACTTGGCGGGATGTTTTACACCTGTTGAGTCTTCTCAAGGAGGCATCCCCATCAGCAAAACCAGAAGGCAGAAGATTTGGCCATCAGTCGTGTGGGACAGGCATGGCACGGCTCATATGCCGACAGGGTTGGCATGGATGCACCCATCCATTCACCTGGATCTGACAGAATGTATCCACGCACTCCTCCTCGACCAGTCCCCAAACCTGCAGCTGTGGAAGTGTGCCTGCCACCATCGTGCACCCCGGATAGGTCTCCTCAATTCCAGAGGAGTTACTGCGCTTGGTGCAAGAAATCAGGGCACCTTGTGGACGAGTGTCGCAGACGCCTCAACCTGTGCCTATGTTTTGGTTCGGCCAACCATCATGTCGCACAGTATGGACGACTGGCGCAACCTATGCGCAGTTCACCTGTCCATTAGACAGCTAATCCCCACAGCCCTGGGAGGGAGACCATCTCTGTCCAGACTGCTACTCCGACCCCGTCGTCCTATTCTGGATCAACCAGTAGCCGAGAGAGCCGAAGTGGGAGCAAGTCCAATGCTTCTTCTTGGACTGTTGAGAAGAAGCCTTCGATGTAGAAGATGGGGCTACATCGAAGGAGGGTGTGAGTGCTAGGATGCATGCTCCTAGTATTCCGGTGGCAGCCTCAGAAATCTTGATTTCCAAGGTTATCCCTCAACCTGGAAAGGTCATTGCACCTCTAAATACTCTTTCAGGATTGGCAAGTGATAACCTGTCCTCGACATCATCTAGAGCTTCTCCAACTGACTCCTCCAGGGAGGAAAACTGAGGCTGCATTGAAGACCCTTCTTGGGGTTAACCTGGCACAGTTGGCTCCTGTACCACTCATGGTTGTCCCGGTGACCATGTCTGATTTTCCATTGCCATATAATGCTCACTGAATTTCCTCAGGATTTTGTGTTTTTAGTCATATACAGTACCCCCATATATTGGCCGGGCCCATGCTAAGGTTACTTTTTCATAGGTTGGTCATTTTAAAGTGAATGTTCAGATTGTAGCCTATAAAACTTCTTGATGTTTGAATGACAAATTTGCCTATATTGAAAATAGCAGTAGCAATTTTTCTCTGGAAATTCCATATTTTATAACAAAAATGTTAGTTTGGTTGAATATACTTTAGTAGGCATAATTAAGTGCTTCTAGAGGTAATTTTCTTAACACGGGATCATAATGACAGTCATCCTATTTCTAGATTATTTACTAAACAGCAGTGAGTAGCAGTATTTATACCTCAGAAATGGTGCTATAAGGAGCATTTCACGGAGCGACACAGGTTGAACCCAGAAATAGATTTTTCCTTTGTCAAAACCCCTTTTCTAGATTATTTACAAAACATCAGTAAGCCCCTTAAATCCAGAAAATTATTTGTCATATGTAACAAATGCCTACATATGAGTAAGATATGACTAGCATATATTTTCATCTTATTCATCTTAGTATAGTCTGTGCAAATTTTACGCTTTATTCATATTTAGTTGTCTCTGACACTTTGTGCATCTCTCAACATTACTATAAAAAAATAATTGTTATAGGAAGGGGGTGTCACAGTACTTGAATGGTTGGTGAGATTGTTTAACATGTGTTTTTTGTTGTCAATGGTATCAGTAGATTGGGTTTGTGCATGTATTGTACCACTATATAAGGGTAAAGGAGATGTGCATGAGTGTTGTAATGCAAGGGGTATTAGTTTGAAGAGTAGAGTTGGAAAAGTGTAGGGGGTTGTACTTGTACTGATTAAAAGGATTAAGGATAAAACAGAGAATGCAATCTTAGAAGTACAGGGTGATTTTAGAAGAAGTAGGGGATGTATGAATCAGATTTTTACAGTTAGGCAGATATGTGAGAAATATTTAACAAGAGCTAAGGAGCTATATGTTGCGTTTATGGATCTAGAGAAAGCATATGATAGAGTTGATAGGGAAGCGATGTGGAATATGATGAGGTTATATGGAACTGGTGGAAGGTTGTTGCAAGCTTTGAAAAGTTTCTACAAAGGTAGTAAAGAATGTGTTGGGATAGGAAATGAAGTGAGTGATTGGTTTACAGTGAGAGTGGGGCTAAGACAGGGATGTGTGATGTCGCCATGGTTGTTTAACTTGTATGTTGAAGGAGTGGTGAGAGAGGTGAATGCTCGAGTGCTTAGACGAGGATTGAAACTAATAAGACGAGAATGATCATGAATGGGAGGTAAATCAGTTGTTGTTTGCAGATGATACTGTACTGGCTACAGACTTGGAAGAGAAGCTTGGTCGTTTAGTGACAGAATTTGGAAGGGTATGTGAGAGAAAGAAGTTGAGAGTTAATGTGGGTAAGAGTAAGGTCATGAGATGTACGAGAAGGGAAGGTGGTGCGAGGTAGAATGTCACGTTGAATGGAAAGATACTTAAAGTAGATCAGTTTAAGTACTTGGGGTCTATTGTTGCAGCAAATGGTGCAGTGGAAGCAGATGTACGTCAGAGTGAATGAAGGATGCAAAGTGTTGAGGCAGTGAATGAAGTGGTAAAGAATAGAGGGTTAGGCATGAATGTAGAGAGAGTTCTGTATGAAAAAGTGATTGCGCCCACTGTAATGTAAGGACAGTAGTTGTGGGGAATGAAAGTGATGGAGACAAATTGAATGTGCTTGAGATGAAGTGTCGCTGGTGTATCTCGAGTTGATAGGGTTAGGAAAAAAGTAGTGAGGGTGAGAACAGATATAAGAAATGATCTAGCAGCTAGAGTGGATATGAATGTGTTGAGGTGGTTTGGCCATGTTGAGAGAATGGAAAATGGCTGTCTGCTAAAGAAGGTGATGAATGCAAGAGTTGAAGGGAGAAGTACAAGAGGAAGGCCAAGGGTTAGGTGGATGAATGGAGTGAAGAAAGCTCTGGGTGATAGGAGGATAGATGTGTGAGGACAAGAGAGCGTGCTAGAAATAGGAATGAACGGCGAGCAATTGTGACGCAGTACCGGTAGGCCCTGCTGTTTCCTCCGGTCGCCTTAGATGACCGCGGAGGTAGCAGCAGTAGGGGATTCAGCATTATGAAGCTTCATCTGCGGTGGATAACGGGGGAGCGTGGGCTGTGGCACCCTAGCACTACCAGCCGAACTCGGTTGAGTCCCTCTTCAGTCTGGGGGACCTTTCCTCTCTTCGCTCTGAAGAGAGGAAAGGTCGCCTTTTTCTCATTTGCTTGCTGTCAGATACGTCCCCAAAAATTGGGGGAAGTGCCTTTGTATATAGAAATTTGTGCAGCCAAAGAAATATCCTGAACATAACCTACAAAAACATGTAGCAAACATTTACTTACGATACAATCGAGTAACATAATCCAGAGCATCCTATAAGGGATTAGAGAGAATTGTTAATGGGAAGCTGACAAATACCTCTCCCTCAACTTCATGACGAGAAGGTATATAAATAGATATTCTAGTCAGAAAAGGGTTATGAAAAGGATGTTTTAGTGATAATTTTTTTTCAATAATATTTGATAAATTAAATTTAGATGTTTCCCAAGCCAAACTAGCAATAATCTGAATTTTTCAAAATGCCAAGGATGGTGTTTTTTGTATTCATATAGGAACAAACCACCAAGTTTTAAAGTAATTTGTTTTTTCCTTTTAATGGCCAATCCTGCTTTACTTTATTCTTATTCCTATAAATGGATTCAGGTTTATATATAGTTATTAAAAGTTAAAATTACTGTCTTAAAAATTACGATTTTCTCATTCATTTTTCTTACTTTTCAACTTCTTTCCCATGCAAGGGAAATTCTCCTAATAGGCTTCTAAGCATTCTGTGTTTCCAACAAGGGTTGCACCTTCACTTGTAATATTTCAATTTGTAATAGATATACAGTAAAAAGGACATGAAAAATAATTGTTTTACATATGGTTTAAAATATTTCCAGTACAAAAAACTACTTAAAAAATTGAAGGTATTTAAAATCATTATTGCATTGATAATCACAATACAGTATTACCAACAATGAACACACAAATGAGAACAACATGAGAATATAGCTTTTGTACCTCACTTACAAATTTCTTTTTTTGTAAAATTTAACTTCCTCATTCACAAATGACTTGACTAGGTTACACACAATGTTACAATTTCAGAGCTGCTCTAACCCAAATTCATACATATAAAAAGTTATTAAAAGTTTCTTGAGCCATACGTTATTTGTGATATGAATGCAACTTCAGAGAAACATTTGGGATGATAATTGCACTTATAAATTAGATTATAAAAATATAAAATGAAAAAAAACAGTGTTGCACCAATCATTTTCATTAAGAAACCCATGAAGGATATTTGGTGCTAAACATTATGTATCTTTGCATCTTATATAAAATAGCACTAAACACAGTAGTCTTAAATATTATTATGCTAGCATTACCATCCTGGAAATTATCTGGTTGACCATTACGTATAAACACTTAAAATATCTTAGAATTTTCAAATGCCTATTGTTTAACACATTTGAAAAATGCTATGCATACCTGACTATTAAGAAAGCAATCACAAATAATATGCAAGCATCTTCAAGGCCAGAAATAGTTATTATTTGCATATAAAAGCATTACAATAAAGGCATTAAACTTCACAAGTAGCATTTATTGAACTTTCATGTGATCTAATTTTGATAACTTTATATCTTCTACTTTTTCTGCTTCCACTTGTGAAGGGGCAGCTTCAGACGGCACTTTGGACGGCTTAAGTTTACCACAGCTAGGTGGAGGGGGTAAAATCTTTCCCAAAAATAATATCACAAGAACTCCTATCACAGTCTGATAGAAATATAATGCCCTGAAAATAAAAATTTTAAATCAAACAGCTGTGTATGCATTCAGATAGAAAAAAACCTGCAAACATAAAAAGCTATGTAAACTTATCTTCATTAAATAAATATTATAAAAGTCCTTTACTACTGTATGTACTTTTCCAAATTATCATGAAATTGATATTTTCAATATTATAAAAGTAATATATAAATTCATTCAGTAAATAGAAAATTCCAGAATGAAACGTACTTGAGCACTTCTATGGTACTCCAAAACCTGAGCAGGATGAAAGGGAATGTCAAATATGCTAAATTCAGACGAGTTGCAACAGATGTAACAATGTCATAAGCAAACTTTGCTTTGGGACCATGGCTTAAAACGCGTGGCCTTACAGAACGACGAACCTGTAGAAGAAATGAAAAAGGATTATTCACGAGACACAAGTGCTCTTTCAGAATATACTCAAACATAAACCATGCTACTTTACAATAACCTAACTTTCTAACTAAAATTACTTTCATGGAATTTATTTATTCATTCTTTAAATATAAGCGTTAAAATGGGAAAAAGGGTTTCGGTGAAATGGAAAAATCTAATTTTGAGGAGATGCTATAAGCCCCTCCCCCCCCCCACAGGACTTTCTTGTAAAACCTTAAAATTAATTCCCATACAACATTTTGCCTCTGCCATATTGGTCAATTTCACCCAACATTTTGTCTTTGGTTCACATTTGTACATTTTCTGTTTGTAGTTGTGTTCTGTACATACAGAACTCATATTTGCTAGAGAAAGACCAACTTTTATTTGTTTTCCTATCGGAATCCAGACGATCCTGATGAAGAGTCTACTCTACCTCCCGGAGGAGATGAAGACGTTAATTCGTCAGAAGCGGAGGAGCCCCTTCCGCCTGTGCCGGCAGCAGAGCCGACACCGTCTACGTCTTCGGCTCCTACCCCTCCATAGGACGCCATGGGTCAGGCAGTTTTGGCCCATATTACCGCCCTAACGGAGAATCTACGCAAGGAGAGTGTAGAAAGGGAAGCGAAGATCACAAGAGAACCCTGTGAAGCGACTCGGACCGCCACCTCCCGAGGGTCTTACAAGCGATCCAGAGTTCAAGACCTGCCATCCTGCTCCGAGACCAATCCCTGGAGGTATGCAGAGTTCATGCCCATAACCAACGGCAAGCTCTACATCTTGGAGAAGATGGGAGCCGTCCCCCTGGATGACATTCAGTTCTGGCTGAGCTTTAATGCCTACCCGGAGTGCTTCATCCGACTGAAGCATGAATCAGCGTCAAAAGAGGAGACGGAACCGAAGGTCATGGTATTCGACCACGACAAAGCACAGGCTCTCTTGACGAGTAGCCTGAAGAAGGCAGGTAATACCAACTCGCGAGTTTCTGCACTGAGCAAGAAACACCCTACCTTTCTTGCTCCTGCTTCGAGAGCCTTCCCCTTTACGTCGAAGGCGTTCCAGACCGTTGCCAAGGCAGTTGAGGCAGGCAAACCATGCTCTACACTAGAGGAGTGTAGGCCTCTGTCTTTAGCCCTGCCCACGGATGAGAAGGAATGGAAGGAGGTCCACCTAACCTTCTCAGTAGGAAAACTGGATGCAGATATCGCGGGACAGCAGTTCTGCGAGAACCTCCCTAAGCTGTCGCACTTTCTCTTGCGAAGGGAGCAAGAGACAAAAGAGAGGCTAGCCGCCTCCCCGTCCCTCCAGAACTGCATAGAGATGTGTGCAGGCCACAACAGCAACTCACATATGCTCACGGTCCTGGCCAAGATGCAAATGGACACCCTCGTGAAGGACCTGTACGCCTTAATGAAGGCTATGAGAACCTGTAGGGAGTTCGTGTTTGCTGTTGCGAAAGTGAAACACGAACCCAGGACGCTGATTTCTTCCAGTATCTGGGGTAAGGACCTCTTCCCAAAAGAAGCGGTCCAAGAGGTAGTTGAGAAAGCCACCACGGAGAATAGGAACCTTCTCCAAAAGTGGGGCATCTCCTCAAAGGGGAAGTCTTCCCCGGATGCTGGTCCCCAACCAAAACGGAAGACAAAGAAGCCAACACTACCTTCTCGGCCTCCTCAGCAACATCCCATGGTCACCATGACCACGAAGCCCCAAGTGGTCGCTCAGCCACAGACCAATTTCCAAGTGGTGCCTCAACGGCTGGTTGCCCAGTCATCAGCTTTCAACCCAAGGTTTGAGAGGCAAACTACTACCTTTTGTCCTAAAGGAAGGTTCTCAACGGGGCTCTTCAAGACACTCCTCACGAGGCAGAGGAGGACGCGGTCAGGGTGGCAAGCCCTCCAGACTGCCTAAGCAATGAGATGCTACAGGTAGGAGGGAGACTCCAACGCTTTCGGGATCGTTGGACCTTCGATCCCTGGGCCCACAGCCTAATCAAAAATGGACTAGGATGGAAATGGAACAGGTCTCCACCTTCATTTCCTCAATTCTTCCAACACTCCACCCCCTTAATGGAAGAATATACCTTAGAACTCTTGAGCAAAAAGGTTATAAGGAAAGCAAAGTCCATCAAATTCCAGGGAAGGGTGTTTTGTGTTCCCAAGAAGGACTCGGACAAACTCAGCGTCATTCTGGACTTGTCGCCACTCAGCAAATTCATCGAGAACAACAAGTTCAGGATGTTAACCCTTCAATACACAAAGACCCTGTTACCGAAAGGGGCATACACAGTCTCAATAGATCTGGTAGATGCTTACTGGCACCTCCCAGTCAGCCAACCCCTCTCCTTTAACCTAGGATTCAAGCTACAGAAGACAAAGTATGTCTTCAGAGCCATGCCCTTTGGACTAAACATAGCCCCAAGGATCTTCACGGAACTTGCGGACGCAGTCGTACAACAACTACCCCTAGAAGGCGTTCAGGTGGCAGCATAACTGGACAACTGGCTGGTGTGGGCAGCATCCAAAACTGCTTGTCTGCAAGCTTCCAAGAAAGTGATCCTGTTTCTGGAACATCTGGGATTCAAGATCAACTTCAAGAAGTCTCGCCTCTCTCCAGCTCAGGAGTTTCAATGGCTGGGAATCCATTGGAACTTGAAGTCACACTGCCTCTCCATTCCACCAAGGAAAAGGAGAGAAATCGCGGGTTCTGTCAGACTACTGAAATCCGACAGGATCTCAAGATGCCAACAGGAAAGAGTACTGGGCTCTCTCCAGTTTGCAGCAGTAACAGACCCAGTGCTAAGAGCACAGTTGAAAGATGCGTCAGGAGTCTGCAGAAGATACGCATCAAACGCTCGAAGAGATCTACAAAGACCAGTACCAACCTTACTACGATCACTTCTCAAGCTGTGGTCGAAGGTCAAGAGCCTAATGAGGACCGTTCCCTTACAACCACCTGCCCCATCGGTGACAACCCACATGGATGCCTCGACGGAAGGATGGGGAGGTCACTCCCATCAAAGGAAAGTCCAAGGGACTTGGTCATCCCTGTTCAAGACCTTTCACATCAATATTCTGGAGGCCATGGCAGTCCTCTTGACGCTGAAGAAACTATCCCCTCACAGATCAGCCCAAATCAGGCTGGTCTTGGACAGCGAAGTGATAGTGAGATGTCTGAACCAACAAGGCTCGAGATCGCCCCACATCAACCATGTGATGTTAGCCATCTTTCGTTTAGCGAAAAAGAGATGACACTTATCGACAGTTCACCTACAAGGGTTCCGCAATGTGGCGGCGGATGCTCTATCCAGGCTAAAGCCGATAGAGTCAGAATGGTCCCTAGACGCAGACTCATTCTCATATCTTGGAAAAATTCCCAGAACTGCAAATCGACCTCTTCGCAATGAGCGACAACAAGAAACTACCTCGATATGTAGCCCAATGCGAGGACCCTCTGGCAGAGGCGACGGACGCCATGTCCCTCGATTGGAACAGATGGACCCATATCTACCTGTTCCCTCCAACCAATCTCCTGCTGAAGGTCCTCAACAAGCCGAGATCCTTCAAGGGAACTGCAGCACTAGTGGTCCCCAAGTGGCCCAAGAGCAATTGGTTCCCTCTAGTGATGGAACTGAAGCTGAGGCTGGTCCCTCTACCGAACCCAGCTCTATCTCAACTGGTTCAGAAGTCGAATGTCTTCGCTTCATCACAGAGAACCCAAAACCTTCATCTCATGATTTTCTTGCCTTGGTAGTAAAGAAAAGATTTGGGATCTCGAAAGGCAGTATAGACTTCTTAGAAGAATACAAGCCAAAGTCAACCAGAAGACAATGTGAATCATCTTGGAAAAAGTGGGTTGCTTTCGTACCGAAAGAAATCTCAATAGACTTCTGCCTGTCCTTCTTTACCCACCTTCACGAGCAAGGCTTAGCTGCCACCACGATAACTACGTGTAAGTCAGCCTTGACTAGACCTCTTCTATACGCCTTCCAAGTGGACCTGACGAATGAAATCTTCAACAAGATTCCGAAGGCATGCGCTAGACTTAAACCTGCAGCCCCTCCGAAGCCCATTTTATGGTCTCTGGACAAAGTCTTACACAATGCTTCAGCCTTGAACAATGAAGATTGTTCTCTTAAGGATCTTACACAAAGTGATTTTCCTGTTCGCTATAGCCTTAGGGGCTAGAGTTAGTGAAATATTAGCCCTATCAAGGGACGAGGGCCATAATCAGTTCACAAAAGCGTGAGAACTGAATCTCTTTCCTGAAGCTACTCTTCTCACCCAAAACGAGCTACCCACCAAAAGGTGGGGTCCCTGGAGAATCTGCCCTCTGAAGGAAGATGTCTCTCTATGTCCAGTAGTGTCTAAAGGTCTATCTTCGAAGAACTTCAGACTTCAGGGGAGGACAGCTCTTCAAAGGCGAAACCTCAGGATCGAACTTATCCCTAAAACAACTGAGGGCGAAGCTCACCTACTTCATTCGCAGAGCGGATCCTCATAGTACACCTGCAGGTCATGATCCGAGAAAAATTGCTTCCTCACTGAACTTCTTTCAGTATATGGACTTTGAGCGTCTTCGCTCATACACTGGTTGGAAATCCTCCAGAGTGTTTTACAAACATTATGCGAAGCAAGTGCAAGCACTTGAACATTTTGTGGTGGCGGCAGGTAGTGTGGTGAAACCTGTCGTCTAGTGCTGCGATGAACTGTGAATTCAACTGATTATAAGTGGCCTCTAATCCTTTCTTCCCTTTCAGGTAGAAAATATTTACAATTTATATTACACCTTTTGTTCCATTTGATTATCGAATTAATAAAAATGGTTAACGTGTAATTGCGTCTTATTTCGCCCCATGTGGCTAAAATAAACTTAGCCAGAGTCCTTTTACTTATTTTCCTAAGTAAAATTCATACTTAAGGTACTTATTCATACGAAAAAAAAGATCTGACTGATGCTTATATTTGTTCCTACACGAATACAAACCTTGTGCTTCTATCTTCAAGTAAGACATTTCCCTGCAGGGGGCAGGAAGCCCTAACATAGTTCCATGATTAGTGGTAATAACGTATAACGGTATCGTCATATATTTCAGAGATCTGGATGACCATATAGAAGCTGACCCAAGGTTGAGGCACTTTACATACCCACAGATACAGTACTTTCAAGTAATTCTCTGGTAAACTTCCACCAGGACAACATGGCTTGAGCCCAAAAAACGTATTTTGAAGCAAAGCCAAAAATCTATTTTTGGGTGAGATGGCCATGTCGTCCTGATGGACCCACCCTCCTTTTCTAAGGAAAAGGATTATGTAATTATCCCTCCCAAAACTACTATATCTGTAGCACCATGTTCAATGCTACAAGGAATGAGCCACCATTTTGGGCCCTGTAATAGTAGGGGAGGAAGGGTAACCTTGACAACAGCTCCCCTTCAATTTCGCCACTCTTCCCCCTCAGAGCGAAAACTCTATTCGGGGTGAAGATTGCCATGTGTTGTATCAAAATATACGTCCCCTGATATTATGCGATATCCTTAAGGAAAATTTTAAGGATACTCGCGCCAGGAGTTAGAATTCTAGAGACCTATGGTCAATTCTCTGGGAGTATCACTGTAGCCAAATATCCCTTAGAAAGCTGCGTATAGGAAGCTTCCATCAGAAGACATGGCCATCTCACCCAAAAATAGATTATTCGCTTTGCTTCAAAATCAGTTTTATTTACCGAAATGAAGGAAAAATATATCGTTAATGTTTTAATATGCGTAGTAGAATTGTGCGTACATACATAATGCACATACTGTCCACACAATACAGTACTGTTCAATGTCTTATTTTAACTTAATGTACTTATTGATATAAAATAGGAGAGCAGGATCTTACGGCGATAACTAGCAGCAATGTAGGGAGATAACCAATAGGAGTGCAGGATCATGGTGGAGAGTTTACAGTTTGTAGCACACAAACTTAAAATTATTTTTGAGCGGCCAAGCGAATCTCGTTTTGTATCAAGGGGGTTTTTTCATGTGTCGAAAAAATCTTTGTATCTCTCTTCGTATATAGAAACTTTCGTATCAAGAGGAATTCTGCACTTAATATTTTCAACAAACTATTGTAAATTAAAACTTGGAAGAGATTGACCTTTATCCTAAGATCAGTACTTAGATTACAATTAATGCCATCTAAACAAAGTTATATGTAACATTTACTGCATTTGCTTTGGTTCTTGTTAATCAATTGAATATTAGAGAATGCAAGTGTATGACTAGACAGTGATGCATGGAGCAACAAAGTTGAAGATAAAACTCAAATTCGAAAGTTACATTTCCACTAATTCTAACAATCTCCCTTAGATAAAATTTTCCTTTATGCAACTTCAGAATATAGTCTTGCAACCTGGCATTAGAAAAAACAAATGACTGAAGTCTAGAGGTACCAGGCTGCCAAATATTTAAACAACAAACTAAAAACCCTAATACCCTTGCTCATAATGGCTACAGAAACAATCGTTTTACAAAAATATGATGAAAAACTGCTTCGTTTCCATTTTCGCTACAAATATAAAACAATTTTAATAAGCAGAAATACATGACTATAGTCATTAGTATTAGCAACTGTGGAAGGATATTCAAATACTCACTGTTCTGGCAACAACGGTAAAGAAGGCCCCACCAATGAATGTGAGATAGTAGCCTGGATAGAAACCATGCCACAATGAAGAAAGCATGTATGTGAATAAGGTCTTTTGAACAGGCGCTCTTTCATACACCATGAAGCGAAGCCATTTCATTGTTCCAGAGTTCCAAGCTTCTAAACTTTCTCGCAGGTTTGATCCAAACTGAAAAATGTTAATATAAAATAGAATCCATATCTTTATACTTCTTTTCTTGATATTAATCATTTGAAAGAAAGACAGAATCATAAAATAACAATTACAACAAAACTGGGAGATCAGCTGGAAGAGCAGCAAATTACTTGCAATGACATACTGCAATTTCCACATGCACCATAAACCCTCAGGACAAAAGATGAGCACTTAGTTTTAAGAATATGACTTTCATTTAGAAACAAAGCTCTTCTTCATCTATAACCCTATTCATCAACAACCCACTTTTTTATTTGTGCACATCTATTAAACTCCAACACAGAACAACCATCAACTAGTCCTGAAGGTTAGTGCAAGAGTACCTGAATCCCCGATAAGCACTTGGTTGAAAATTCTCTCATGTTTGGCAATTGTTTTCTTTAATTTAAAAAATCTAAAACAGGTTTCTAGTTTTATTCATGCAAATTCAGGTCATATCAAACAACCCAGATAGACAGAAAACCTAAAGAATGGATGCCTGCATAAACTTTCAAAGTATAAGTTAATAAATGAATAATGTATTTCCTTTCTTCGATCAAATGAGATATGAGATAGAATATGGCAATAGATTTTAAACCTCCATTATTAGTATAAAACGACTTTTTATGATAAAAAAATCAACAAACCTTAATAAAGTTCCTCATAATTATAGAAAACTACTGTACTGTATATTGAAAATAATTTTAACCCGAGAACTATACTGAAAACTGTTTTCACCTGAGCAGTCTAGTTTCACATTATTCCTAAACATCATTTAATTCTTCTCCATAGAAGTTGAACATAAATTGTGCAATAGGAAGTTTATATGAGGTATAACAGTTTTGCAAAGATCGACACTGCTACAAATAAACTTTCTTTTTCATATAAGATGTTATTAGTTCTCACATTCCCTCAGATCATACAAAACTAATTTCATCTTATCATTTGCTGCAAGACTTAATGTACTTTCAAAGATATCAATACTTCACAGAAGGGTAGTGCAGTCATTACCCCTCACATGGTGCGCTATAATTATTAGGTAAAGAGGGTTTTTAACCATACGGGTTTCATGCTCTAAGCTCACTTTATGAGGTGCATTGTACATATTACTAAAAGGTATTGGCAGGATACAATCAGACCCTAGTAACACCCACTTGTCTTTTTATCTACCTCTTTTCACAAATCTTTTCTATCTTTAATTTCATAATGCAACTGCATTGTTTTCCAACTTTTATAGATTTTTGTACACTCCTATCCCAATCTCTCTCCTCCCTATTCTGATATGATGCTGTATGACATAGTGATTTCAGAGCCAGATCTTAAGGCCAAAATCTTATGAATTGTATTAAAGGGTCTTTGCAGTACAGTCAGCTTTCGCTCTTTGTGGCTGTTAGGTAACAGACAGGCATGAAATACGAGAATCTGCAAATACTTACTGCCCTAGATAGGATAACTCTTTAACGATACCAGTAAGTGCACAGTACATGCACACACATGTACAATACGTACTGAGATGGTAAGGCTACGGTACAGTACAGCACAGCCTTAACATTACAGTAGTCATCAGGACACTCATAACAACAAAACACTGTCATTCCTATCTAATAATGTATAACACTTGTTGACACTGTAGTGTATATTACTGTATTATATTTACAGTACAGAAAATCCCCAACCAATGAACACAATAGAGACCGAGAGACTGTCAAGATAGTCAAGTTACAGACACAGGCGCGATAAGCTAATTTTCGCGAATAAATACTACACTAGGGTGTGCTAACTCCTAAACTAAAAAGTTACCGCCCCTTGCCACGAGCAGGTGCCCAAACTGATGATTAACACAGTAAATACTGCATAATATTATTTTAATTTGGTTTCTACAACAATTTGTAATCATATGTGCAGTGTACAGTACATTTGCACACATGTACACTATGGACACAGTAAGGTTACAGTACAGTATTGTGCTAAGGTAAAGTTTAACAGAGTCATCATCATCCCCTTACTGTTCTGTACAACAAAAGTTGTTCCTATCTAGTAATATTGTACTGCAACCTAATACTCAGATACTGTAGTGTATATTACTGTAATATATGTACAGTAATACTACTACAGTACAACTTAACTGTACTCACTATAAGTGTTTGGTGTTTACGTTTAAGACTCGTAGCCTACGCCGCTACTCTAGAAGCATGATGCAACTTCTTATGTGTTGTCTCTTGCACAGTATGTTATCTACACTTTTGTGAACATAAATAGAGCTTATCTTATAATCTAAAAACTTAAATATCTCAAAATTAAAAGTTTATTTTAAATAAATAAACAAAAACTGTACATCCGATTACTTTTCAACAGTTATATTTTTGTAAAACAGAAATACAGCTTATTTTATAAACAAAAACTTAACTATCTCTAATAATATTTGCTTCTTTTAAATAAATAAACAAAAACTGTGCGTTCGATTACTTTTCAACATCTCTCTCTCTCTCTCTCTCTCTCTCTCTCTCTCTCTCTCTCTCTCTCTCTCTCTCTCCTCTCTCTCTCTCCTCTCTCTCTCTCTCTCTCTCTCTCTCTCTCTCTCTCTCTCTCTCTCTCTCTCTCTCTCCTCTCTCTCTCTCTCTCTCTCTCTCTCTCTCTCTCTCTCTCTCTCTCTCTCTCTCTCTCTCTTCTTAATTTATTTTGGGAAGCATTGTTGCATTCTAGAAAATTACAATTATCAGCTTTAATAAAAAATTTATGTACTTTTGTTTTAAATTTTGGGTGTATTCTATCAACCTCAATACAGTAATACCTTGAGATACGAGCTTGATGCGTTCCGGGACCCAAGCTCATATGTCAATTCGCTCGTATCTCAGAACAATTTTTCCCATATAAAAAAAAAATTAATCCATTCCCACCCTCTGAAAAAACACCTAAAAACAGTATGTTACAGAGGAAGAAATGTTTTTAATTGTTCTAATTCGCAACCTACGCTAACAAAATAACAAGCACCTATGTACTAGTTATGATCAGCAATAAAATGTGACATTATTATGGAGTTCTTACCTTCGAGACAGACGGTTGCGGCTAACTGCGGTAAGTGCGGAGGAGGAGGGAGAGATATAGGGGAAGAGTAGTCTCTCTCTACACTTTTGTAACACTACGTAACATAACTTAAACTTTAAATTTAACTTTAATGAAATTAGCTTACTGTACACACACTTAAAAATAAATGTTAATCTTACATTACACTAAACTTAATTCTAATTTTTTTTTCATTTTCATCTTTTTACTTTTCTTCTACCAGCTTGGCTCTTTTTGCCTCGCTTTCACCTTCACTTTTTGCCGGCCTTTTTAAAAGGAACCTATCTAGGGATGTTTGCTTTTGTTTCCCCTTCAAAATGTTACGAAAATGACGTACACTAGTACAAAAGGCTAACGCACGACCACACGCCAACTTGTCCGGGTGCCTCTTTTCCATAAAATCAGAAAACTCCTGCCACCTCGCTAACATGTCATTGATTTCCTTCGCAGAAAGGCGGTCCTCCTCTTCCACCTCCTCCTTGCTACTAAGCTCCTGCAACACCTCCGAATTTTGCATCTCCTGGAGCTCGATCAATTCCTGTGTCGTGAGCTCTTCCTGATGCTCCTCGACAAGGTTGTTCACGTCTCCCTCATCTATCTCCTGCCCCATGGACTTTCCAAAGAGGCATGACAGGGTCTGGCGTATCGAACCCTTCAAAGTCCCTCTCAACGACCGAAGCTGGCCACAATTTCTTCCATGCTGAATTAAGTGTTCTTCGTGTGACACCCTGCTACGCATCGTCAATAATCTTTAAGCAATGGACGATATGAAATGTTCCTTCCAAAATTCACGAAGGGTGAGATTGGTGTTGTCTGTGACCTCAAAGCATTCTTGAACAAATGCTTCGCTTCATGTACAGTTTTTTAAAGTTGGAAATTACTTTTTGGTCCATGGGCTGGAGGAGTGGCGTGGTGTTGGGGTGGAGATAAAGGACCTTGACGAACCTGTACTCATCAAGAATGTCCTCTTCGAGACCAGGAGGGTGACCAGGGGCATTGTCGAGGACCAGGAGACATTTCATTGGCAGGCTTTTCTCCGCCAAATATTTTTTGACTGCCGGACCAAAGCACAGATTAACCCTTTCTGTGAGGAAATGCCGCGTAACCCAAGCCTTAGCATTAGCGCGCCACATAACTTACAGTTTTTCTTTCAAGATCCTTTGGCTCTTAAAAGCACATGAGTTTTCCGAGTGGTACACCAGCAGTGGCTTGACCTTACAGTCACCGTTGGCATTGGCACACAAGGCTAGAGTTAACCAGTCCTTCATGGGTTTATGGCCCGGTAGTCTCTTCTCCTCTGCCGTGATGTATGTCCTCCAGGGCATCTTCTTCCAAAAAAGGCCAGTTTCATCGCAGTTGAACACTTGTTGGGGGATGTATCCTTGTTCTGCGATGAATCAGTAGAACTTCAAAAGTTCAAAGTTGGAGCAAATGCTTTTTTTGTTGACCAGGCGGACATGAGTCTTTTTATAGTTTATTTATGACATATTTGTTTTTGATGTTGTTAATAGTTTATATATGACATGTCTGTTTTGACGTTGTTACTTATTTTAGAATGATTTATTGTTAATTTGTTCACTTCATTTATTTATTTCCTTTTTTCCTTTCCTCACTGGGCTATTTTCCCTGTTGGAGCCCCTGGGCTTATAGCATCTTGCTTTTCCAACTAGGGTTGTAGCTTGGATAGTAATAATAATAATAATAATAATAACCGAGGCAAATGTTTTAACGTAGTCTGCCGTGGCTTTAAGAGTCGGAACTTGCTGCTTCCCCATGCCTCTCAACCCAGTGTACCCAGTCCATTTTTTTAAATTATCCAACCAGCCCCGACTGGCTTTGAAGGTTTCCGCTGGCATTGAAGTCTCCCCTCTCTCCATCTCGTCATGAATATCACTGCACAGCTTGGAAAGGATGGTTAGTCCTTTGGAAGGCTTGGTGCCCTTTATAGCATCCTTCTGCTTGAGGATAGTACATATTGTTGATGTACTCCTCACACTGGTGAGCCAACTCAGTCACTCGGACACCACTCTCATGTTTCTTGATTATTTCATGCTTCATCTCGATTGTCATCATACGCTTTTCTTTTCATTACCCCTGTTTTGGACCCATTGCTTATTCACTTAATTCTGTACTGATTAACGCAAAAAACACATAAAAAATGCAAACGCTACAGCCGATGCTCGGAGATAACTTTACCCGACAGAGATCCGACAGAAAAGAGCGAGCGATGCTATCCTCATGAGAAGCGTCTCGCACGCTCGGTAACCTAGCGGCTACATAGGGAACCATCTCATATCTCAAATTTGTCTACTAATTCAGTGCAAAATTTTGCACAAAACTTTCTTCATATCTCAAATTTCCCGCATGTTAGGACACACGTATATCGAGGTATTACTGTATTTTGGGTGCCGTGATCAGATCAGCCAGACAGTACTACACTGGATCCTTCTCTCTAGTTTTAGTTCATTTTCCCTTTGCCTACACAGACACCGAATAGTCTGGCCTATTCTTTATATAATCTCCTCTGTCCTCATACACCTGACAACACTGGGATTACCAAACAATTCTTCTCTCAAGGAGCTTACTACTGCACTGTCATTGTTCAGTGACTACTTTCCTCTTGGGTAGAAGAAACTCTTTAGCTATGGTAAGCAGCTCTTCTAGGAGAAGGTCACTCCAAAATCAAACCACTATTGTCTATTCTTGGGTAGTGCCATAGCCTTGGTACCATGGCCTTCCAATGTCTTGGGTTAAGAGTTCTCTTGCTTGAGGGTACACTAGGGCACCCTGTTCTGTCTTGTTTCTCTTCTTGTTTTGTTATAGTTTTTATAATTAATATATGAAATACTTATTTTGATGTTGTTACTGTCCTCAAAATATTTCATTTTAATTAATTATTCTTTTATTCCCTTGTTTCCTTTCCTCACTGGGCTATTTTCCCTGTTGGAGCCCCTGGGCTTATAGCATCCTGCTTTTCCAACTAGGGTTGTAGTTAGCAAGTAGTAGTAGTAATAATAATAATAATAATAATAATAATAATAATAATAATAATAAACTTTTAAATAATCATAATTTTCTAAAATGCAATAATGCTACCAAAACGAAATTGAATATTGAGAGAGAGAGAGAGAGAGAGAGAGAGAGAGAGAGAGAGAGAGAGAGAGAGAGAGAGAGAGAGAGAGAGAGAGAGAGAGAGAGAGAGAGTGTGTGTTCTCTTATTCGATGTCAGAAAACTTCAAAAAAGAAAAAAAAATAAACCTGTGTGTGTGTATGTAATTAATAATAGATGAAATCTTTGTTTCTTTGCTAAGTCTCTCTATTGAGGCTTTAGAATCAGGCACCACAGAGCTAAAACTATATAATATCGTGCATCGGCAACACCAATGAAACTCCGGTTAACGTTATGCAATTCAACTCACAGTAAAAGTAAATAAATATGAGAGAAGCATTTCAAATAAAACTATTGGAATTAATATGCTAATTTGAAAATGATAGATCAAGTAACAATTGTTTCTTTTAGTAAATATGAAATATTCTTCAGTAGCATGCCTTAATAATAAGAGAGTTATTTGATCCAAAAATTGAGGTTGACGACGGACTACGCAGGGTTGATCAGCTGATTTGAATGTAAACAATGCATAAGATTAAAATTAGCTATGTTTTTAATAATAAATACAATACTAAAATTTGAATATTACATGCATTATTATTTGAGACAGTTAAGTGAAACACCAGTTTAATCAAAATCCGGTTTATTTCAAATATAGCTGTAATTTTTACCACAGTAAATAGATAAACATTGTACAGAGAGAGCTAAGACCAGCTGGGTGTAGAGATAGGTAGTGGTACGAAGTGCTCCCAGAGTAAACGAGTGCAGGCTATTTGAAATCATTGCCCAGCTTGACTTTTATCACAATTTTTACGAGAATTTTTATTTAATAGGTATTGCATTGTTCTTGGCCATCCCAATGCAGTTGCCTTGTTCTTGGCCATCCCAATGCAGTTGCCAACTATTAGAAATTAAATGATTAATTTTGGGTAAATAATCATCACAAAGAAATTTTTTTGTTTTTGGCCATGAAAAACCGAAACCCCTAAGCAAGAAACCGCAATTATCGAGGTCCGACTGTAGTCTGATTTTTTCATGTAATTTCAGGCGATTTGATTTCAAAATTTTACTTAACCTAGGCCATTGTCTGATTTGCTTTTTTCAATCTTTCACTAAACTCTAATTCTAAAGACCCTGTATAGGAGATCACAGTTCCTACATACTTAATTTTAAATGATTCTACCACATTAATCCTTTCTCCTTCCAATTATATTTCATCTTCCATTGCATCCTAATCATCTCTGTCTTTCTTCTATTAATCTTCAACCCAACCTCATGTGATATTTCATGCATTCTGGTAAGCAAGCATTGCATATCCTGTGATGTTCTGCTAACAAGGACAGCATCATAAGCATACTCTAGGTCTGCTGAATTCCTATCACCAATCCAGGCCAATCCCTCTCCATCATCTACGACTGTTCTACGCATTACAAAATCCCCATCAATAAAGCTTTTCCAAATAATCACCTTTACCAGCCAAGGTCTAATGAAGGTTATTTCTTGTCATAACCAGAGATTTCTTGTGGTTCCTAATAATTGGCTGGTTCTGGTAGATAAAATGTGCTCCTAAGTGTTAACATTTAAGGAGCTATATTTTTATTAGGTATAAGTATGGGAGCTATATTCTCCCCAGTGTTTTTGTCTTCTACTGCAGCATATACCATTATTATTGGCCAGGAAACCCCAAAAGGGATCATGTTGAAATCAACCTTTGCAAAAATAAAAGGTCCAATTATGAATGTATTCTTTTAAAAATTACAGTGTTTTTATTACGATGAGTGCTCTTAAACATGTTCTTATTCTTTAAAATTATATAAGTGAAATAACAAAACTCTGCTGGACTCACCTCAATACCTAGAACATTAACATTGGAAACAAGATCCCACTTAGCCGCACCATGATTGTCATAACCATTGAATCCCATTCCTGACATATTGCAGATGCTATCAGCAAGGATCCAACCCGTATAATACACATGGCGAGTAAGTGAAGTGACTGCTACAATGTACATTGTTTTGTACAAAAAGGAAGACTTGAAAAAGTAAGGCTCTGTAACAAAAAATAAATACACTTACTTTATACATGCCTAATGGAAGTGTTAGCTTTTCTAAGTTAATATCATCAAATATGTGCAAAAATTAATATAGAACAAGCAAAATAGGTCCAATTTACTAACAGACTTTCAAAGAACAGAAAACCTATTTTATACAGATAAATTTATTCCAAATTTATATAAAAATACTTAAACCACAGTTCTCAATGGGAGGTCCAGTCATATAAGCTAAATTCTCAGTACATCATGAGATTTAATGGATAAGGATATATCTAAAATAGTATTCTAAATTCTTTTCTTTAATTCATTCTTTCAATGACAGATGTTTGGTGGAATTATTTTCCAAATTTGTTATATGTTCCGACACCTAATACAAACCCTTGCGCTCTTTATGACACATTTCCTTAGGTGAGTGAAGTCCAAGGCCTAACCAATTAACTGATAAATTGACCTGGGGTGTGACTGCTTTACACATGCTTAATGGAGGTACCCTTTTCCCTCGTTAACTCTCACGTATGAGTGAGAGCTGCCGTTCTAGGCACTCAATCCTCCTTGCTGGGAGGATGGGGACGTAACAAATATATATCAAATTCAGGTTACACAAAGGATATGGTTTTACCTGCAGACAGAGGTCAGTTTGCAGAGTTCCACTGGTGCTGTGCCCCAAGAGAGGGAAGATGAAGGAAGAAAAGGCCATTCACTACCATTCATCCCAGACTAATCCCGGGTAATGTCTGCCCTCGACTAAATGCTACTTGTCCTACGAGGGACCAGACTTATCTCAAACCATATGTTGTGCAGCCACCACAGGACATTGGCATTCATGTTCCTGTGGGTTATATCTTGCAAATAGTGGGCTGTGAAGGTTGTCTGATGCTTCCAAACACCCACTTGAAATACCTGCACCATAGTAGTTATTTTTGAATGGCTAGGGATGTAATTATGCCCCCTAAAATCCCGAGCTCTGGGTCTAGATCTTGTGGAAGAGTCTGGATTCAAGGCCCTATCTATGACCAGGCAAATCCAAGGAGATCATATTCTTTGCACCCTCCTATTGACCATGGCCATGCTCAAAAATTTTTTTTTACGTCAGGGCGAGCTTCTGCAGATAGTTCAAAATAACACCTCTGCGGTCTTATAGAACATAGTAACATAGTTCAAAATAACACCTCTGCGGTCTTATAGAACATAGTAACAAACGATCTGAGTCAAAGGATAAAGTATGAAGACTTTCTATCCAGAAGGACGTCAAACTTGGGTCCGTCTGCTACAACCGGAGTCCGAGTCTTGGTAACAGATTTGGAAATAAATTAGTGTTACTAGACCTACAACCCTGGCTTGGATATGTCATAGAAGAGACCATGTCCTTCTTTGGCACTCACAGCGGAGACCAAGGCAAGAAGGAAGAACTAGCAGTATGAAGCACTCCTTTCCAAGAGCGTGATCCAAGAACTACACTCAGAGGAGGTGATCTAACTTCTGATTGGGGGCCAGTAAACTCGACACACTGAATGAGAAACAGTTCCGTCGAGGAAAAGTTGACTCTGTTCAAGTGAAAAGCAAGGCTAAAAGCAGTTTCATTCTGTCATAGTTAAGACTGTGCAGGGTCTTCCCTCCTGGGGGGAAAGGTATAGAGCGGCTGCCTCTTCCACAACCTCAACCTTAGCAGATAGACTACTTTACCTAATGGGAGGTGAACAACGACCTATGAGGGTATCCAGCTGTCCTTTTTGTCATTGCTTGCAAAAAGCCTCTCTGAGAGAGGAGATTTTGAATACCCTGCAAGTAAGAGGTTGTAGGGACAAAACTGATCATGGTGAATCCCTGAATGAGGTTGCAGCTCGGGAAAGGAGAAAACAGTTCTTTCAATATCTCTCCAAGCAGGAACAGAGGCTTTAGGTGCTATTGTGCTTGCTGCCACTGCAGAGCTATCAGGATCATTGACCAATCTGTCCATGGCATTCTAGAATGAGTCCTCATTAGACAAGATGGGGGGGGGAGCGTGGGTGTTACCCGGATGTCGAAGGGCCACTGAAAGATGTGCCTAGTTACCCCCATACTGGTTAACAATACCCTAGAAACTTCTGGACATGAGACGTTTTGAACTGACATCTCGTTCACAACTCTCACCCAGATGTGCCTGGTTACTCCCATACTGGTTAATAATACCCTAGAAACTTCTGGATATGAGAAGTTTTGAACTGACATCTTGTTCACAACTATTACCAGGGTCAAGACTTATATGGCTAACTAGATGAGAGAAAGTTCCCTCTAAGTCCACCTGGTAAGAATGACTGCTAGGAAGTATCCTTGCCCGCACTGAATAGGGTTACAGAGGGCAACCGAGTTGTCTCACGTCCAACTCCATCTTCTAATGGATAGACGGACAGTAGACGTGCAAATAGTATCTTTGTCTAGGTGTTTTACGCCGTGCCAAGAATACCCATATTATTATTATTATTACTAGCTAAGTTACAACCCTAGTTGGAAAAGCAAGATGCTATAAGCCCAAGGGCTCCATTAGGGAAAAATAGCCCAGTGAGGAAAGGAAATAAATATATGATGGGAACAAATTAACAATAAATCATTTTAAAAACAGTAACAACATCGAAATAGATATGTCATATGTAAACTATTTACGTCAAAAACAGATATGTCATATATAAACTATAAAAAGACTAATGTCAGCCTGGTCAACATAAAAACATTTGCTCCAACTTTGAACTTTTGAAGTTCTACTGATTCGACTACCCGATTAGGAAGATCATTCCACAACTTGGTAACAGCTGGGATAAAACTTCTAGAATACTGTGTAGTATTGAGCGTCATGATGGAGAAGGCCTGGCTATTAGAATTAACTGCCTGCCTAGTATTACTACGAACAGGATAGTATTGTCCAGGGAGATCTGAACGTAAAGGATGGTCAGAGTTATGAAAATCTTATGCAACGTGCATAATGAACTAATTGAACGACGGTACCAAAGATTAATATCTAGATCAGGAATAAGAAATTTAACAGACCATAAGTTTCTGTCCAACAAATTAAGATGAGAATCAGCAGCTGAACACCAGACAGGAGAACAATACTCAAAACAAGGTAGAATTAAAGAATTAAAACACTTGTTCAGAATAGATTGATCACCGAATGTCCTAAAAGACTTTCTCAATAAGCGAATTTTTTGTGCAAATGAAGAAGACAGACTTAATGCGTTTCTCAAAAGTAAATTTGCTGTCAAGAATCACACCTAAAATTTCAAAAGTCATACAAATTTAAAGTAACATTATCAATACTGAGATCCAGATGTTGAGGAGCCACCATCCTTGACCTACTTACAATCTGGGTAATCTACCACGATCGTGCTTCCATAAAAAAAAAAACACTAAGGTGTGACAAGAAGGCAGTTATTGAAAGAGATTAAGAGCCAGCAACACTGCACTCAAATCCAGGAAAACTTGTGAGACATTGCTGACAGGTATTGGAAGATAACTCAGAGGCCATGTGTTGGGACAGGTATGTCACCCCCTGATGAAGTTGGTAATCTCTACCTCCTAATGCAGGTATCTCTTTGCTCTGATCTTCTCAGACTCTTAGGTCTGTAGGATCCCTACTAATTATTATTATTAATTATTATCATCATCCTCATCATTATTATTATAATTATCATCATCACCACCACTTGCTAAGCTACTACCCTAGCTGGAAAAGCAGGCTACAAGCCTAGGGGCTCCAACAGGGAAAAT